>NW_027139844.1:0-87859 GCF_035084215.1 Heptranchias perlo
TCTTCCCCCTCTCCCCCGATCTGCTCCTCTCCCCCCCTGATCTTCCCCTCTCCCCCCCCTGATCTTCCCCTCTCTCCCCCCTGATCTTCCCCTCTCCCCTCGATCTTCCCCTCTCCCCCCGATCTCCGCTCTCCCCCAATCTTCCCCTCTCCCCCCCAATCTTCCCCTCTCCCCCCTGATCTCCCCATGATCTCCCCCTCTTCACCCCCTCGATGTCCCCCCGATCTTCCCCTCCCCCTGATCTTCCCCTCTCCCCCCCCCTGATCTTCCCCTCTCCCCCCGATCTTCCCCTCTCCCCCCCCGATCTTCCCCTCTCCCCCCCCGATCTTCCCCTCTCCCCCCTCGATCTTCCTCTCCCCCCCCCCCCCCGATCTTCCCCTCTCCCCCCCCGATCTTCCCCTCTCCCCCCTCGATCTTCCTCTCCCCCCCCCCCCGATCTTCCCCTCTCTCCCCCCAATCTTCCCCTCTCCCCCCAATCTTCCCCTCTCCCCCCTGATCTCCCCATGATCTCCCCCTCTTCACCCCCTCGATGTCCCCCCGATCTTCCCCTCCCCCTGATCTTCCCCTCTCCCCCCCCCTGATCTTCCCCTCTCCCCTCGATCTTCCCCTCTCCCCCCCCGATCTTCCCCTCTCCCCCCCCGATCTTCCCCTCTCCCCCCTCGATCTTCCTCTCCCCCCCCCCCCGATCTTCCCCTCTCCCCCCCCGATCTTCCCCTCTCCCCCCCGATCTCACCCTCTCCCCCCCCGATCTTCCGTTCCAGCCCTGGATGACGTCTCACTCTCTCTCTTTCTCTCCCCCACTCGAGTTGCAGCTCCTGAGGACAGCATTCTGTCAATCAGATGGAGTGAACTTTAATCACCATCAATTCCGATGCGATTGTGTCGAAAAGGGTAAATTTTTTTATTCGGGTTTGCCACGCCCACCTTCACCCCACCCCCGCTGCCAACCCCCCACCATTGCAAAATCGAGCCCACTGTTTGCAAACACAGCACTGACAATGTTTCCCTGGGTATCAGTTAGGAGTTGCCAACCCTCCAGGATTATCCTGGAGTCTTCAGGAATTGAAGATTAATCTCCAGGACACGGCTGCGAGCAACACTCGGAATTTTCTTTCAACATTCATTTGTTATAAACGTATTGGAGTCGGGATGAAAAGGCTGTTTGACTGAGAGTGAAGCAGCATCCAATCGGCTGTGAGAAGGCGGGGCTTCACAGGGATGGACACGTCCGCGACCAATGGTGTGAGAATGGGGAGGCGGGGCTTCACAGGGATGGACACGTCCGGCGACCAATGTATGAGTGGGGGCGGGGCAGTTGGAGACAGGAGGTCATGTGATGAAACCTCCTGAAATTTGGGTGCACACGTCACAATGTTTTTCAAAATTTGCAGATTACACAAAACTTGGAAGGATAGTAAACAGTGAGGAGGATAGTGATAGACGTCAAGAGGATATAGACAGGCTGGTGGCATGGGCGGACACGTGGCAGATGAAATTTAACGCAGAAAAATACGAAATGATACATTTTGGTAGGAAGAACAAGGAGAGGCGACATAAACTAGAGGGCACAACTCTAAAAGGGATCCAGGAACAGAGAGATCTGGGGGTATATGTGCATAAATCGTTGAAGGTGGCAGGGCAGGTTGAGAAAGTGGCATACAGGATCCTGGGCTTTATAAATAGAGGCATAGAGTACAAAAGTATGGAAGTCATGATGAACCTTTATAAAACACTGGTTCGGCCACAACTGGAGTATTGTGTCCAGTTCTGGGCACCGCACTTCTGGAAAGATGTGAAGGCCTTAGAGAGGGAGCAGAGGAGATTTACTAGAATGATTCCAGGGATGAGGGACTTTAGTTCCGTGGATAGACTGGAGAAGCTGGGGTTGTTCTCCTTGGAACAGAGACGGTTGTGAGGAGATTTGATAGAGGTATTCAAAATCATGAAGGGTCTAGACGGAGTAGATAGAGAGAAACTGTTCCATTGGCGGAAGGGTCAAGGACCAGAGGACATAGATTTAAGGTGATTGGCAAAAGAACCAAAGGTGACATGAGGAAAAACTTTTTTACACAGCGAGTGGTTAGGATCTGGAATACACTGCCCGAGGGAGTGGTGGAGGCAGATTCAATCATGGCCTTCAAAAAGGAACTGG
This sequence comes from Heptranchias perlo, assembly GCF_035084215.1. Lineage (NCBI taxonomy): Eukaryota > Metazoa > Chordata > Chondrichthyes > Hexanchiformes > Hexanchidae > Heptranchias > Heptranchias perlo. The sequence goes on from NW_027139844.1 coordinate 2,153, forward strand.
ATAAGTACTTGAAAGGAAGAAATTTGCAGGGCTACGGGGAAAGGGTAGGGGAGTGGGACTCGCTGGATTGCTCTTGCACAGAGCCGGCAAGGACTCAATGATTCTATGAATATGTCCAACCAGAGTTGGCGACTCCTGGTGTCAGTCCATCAAATGCCATCAACAGTCCCGACCAGTCGCTGTTTATTCCGTGGGTCTCACTGTACCGAATTCCTCACAGAGTAACGGCACGATTTTAACCAAACTCACCCGATGGGAACAGGACAGGCCCCTGTTTCACACCCCGTCCCATTCTACTCTCCATCAAAGTCAGTGCATTCTAAAATCAGGCGGGTGCAAAATCGGGGCTTAAGTCAAAGTCTCCAGATTCCGTGTAGTTTGAAACTGTTTCTAGACTGTACCTGCCGTAAAGACACAATTTTACATTTTAAGAATATTTTTCTCTTTGCCTCCTTTGATCACCTCACACTCGGCGAGACAGGGCTGGGCGATCGTCCTCACTCCACTCCTGTCCACTCCATTCCCCTCCACTCCACTCCATTCCCCTCCCCTCCACTCCATTCCCCTCCAATGACTGAGCCACTAACAGGAGCGGAATCCAGCCCATTGCCTCCTTGGGTGGCCAATCAACAGTGAGTAGGCCCGAGCCATTTTGAGGCCTGAGCCTCACTTAAATAAAGAAGCCTCGATCTGTGGACGTCAAACCTGGGTCGTGATGCAGCTCACCCGATTCAGGCCATAGAGCACCAGGCCAGCAGCTCAGTGAATCCATGGAAAGAGGGGGGGGTGGATCACTGAGGGGGAGGAGCGATCACTGAGGGGGAGGAGCGATCACTGAGGGGGAGGAGCGATCACTGAGGGGGAGGAGCGATCACTGAGGGGGGAGTGATCACTGAGGGGGGAGTGATCACTGAGGGGGAGGAGCGATCACTGAGGGGGGAGTGATCACTGAGGGGGAGGAGCGATCACTGAGGGGGGAGTGATCACTGAGGGGGGAGTGATCACTGAGGGGGAGGAGCGATCACTGAGGGGGGAGTGATCACTGAGGGGGAGGAGCGATCACTGAGGGGGAGGAGCGATCACTGAGGGGGAGGAGCGATCACTGAGGGGGAGGAGCGATCACTGAGGGGGGGTGGATCGCTGAGGGGGAGGAGCGATCACTGAGGGGGAGGAGCGATCACTGAGGGGAGGAGCGATCACTGAGGGGGGAGGAGCGATCACTGAGGGGGGGGGAGCGATCACTGAGGGGAGGAGCGATCACTGAGGGGGAGGAGCGATCACTGAGGAGGGAATGATCACTGAGGGGGGAGTGATCACTGAGGGGGGAGTGATCACTGAGGGGGGAGTGATCACTGAGGGGGGAGGGGCGATCACTGAGGGGGAGGGGCGATCACTGAGGGGGGAGGAGCGATCACTGAGGAGGGAGTGATCACTGAGGGGGGAGTGATCACTGAGGGGGGAGTGATCACTGAGGGGGAGGGGCGATCACTGAGGGGGAGGGGCGATCACTGAGGGGGAGGGGCGATCACTGAGGGGGGAGGAGCGATCACTGAGGAGGGAGTGATCACTGAGGGGGGAGTGATCACTGAGGGGGGAGTGATCACTGAGGGGGAGGGGCGATCACTGAGGGGGAGGGGCGATCACTGAGGGGGAGTGATCACTGAGGGGGAGGAGCGATCACTGAGGGGGAGTGATCACTGAGGGGGAGTGATCACTGAGGGGGGGGAGTGATCACTGAGGGGGGGAGTGATCACAGAGGCGGGGGAGTGATCACTGAGGGGGGGAGTGATCACTGAGGGGGAGTGATCACTGAGGGGGAGTGATCACTGAGGGGGGGGAGTGATCACTGAGGGGGAGGGGCGATCACAGAGGGGGGGAGTGATCACTGAGGGGGGGAGTGATCATTGAGGGGGTGGGGATGGGCCCAGGGTGACAGGGGCCCAGATTATCTCTGTGGGGCCCAGACGATCACTCCTGCTGCTTCTGACCCCATAACAATAATTGAACACTGCACCTTCCCGGGGCCTCCTCGACTGAACCGCGGGTGGAATCGGTTGGAGCAGGTGCACAGTGCAAGTTCCAATCAGTCCTGTCCTAAAATGGCAGTCGGGGTCCTGTGTAGGTCATAGGGTGCGATTTGCATATTAAAAGGGGTCTCCCGCCTGAAACAGACAGTGTTTGGGTGACCATAAGAGACCATAAGAGATAGGAGCAGGAGTAGGCCATTCGGCCCCTCAAGCCTGCTCCGCCATTTAATGAGATCATGGCTGATCTGATTTTTACCTTAACTCCACTTTCTTGCCCTTTCCCATATCCTTTGACTCTCTCGCTGATCAAAATTTGTCTAACTCAGCCTTGAATGTATTTAATGATTCAGCCTCCACAGCTTTTTGGGGTAAAGAATTCCAAAGATTCACGACCCTCTGGGAGAAGAAATTCCTCCTCATTTCCGTCTTAAACGGGCGCCCCCTTATTCTGAGACTATGCCCCCTAGTTTTAGATTCCCCCATGAGGGGTAACATCCTCTCAGCATCTACCCTATCTGAGTCCCCTCAGAATCTTGTATGTTTCAATAGATCTCCTCTCATTCTTCTAAACTCCAATGAGTATAGACCCAACCTGTCAATCTTTCCTCATAAAACAACCCTTCCATACCCAGAATCAACCTAGTGAACCTTCTCTGAACTGTCTCCAATGCAAGTATGTCCTTCCTTAAATAAGGGCACCAGAACTGTACGCAGTACTCCAGGTGTGGCCTCACCAGCACCCTGTACAGTTGTAACATGACTTCCCTGCTTTTATACTCCATCCCCCTTTGGATACAAAACTGGCTTAGTGGCAGAAGGCAGAGGGTGATGGTCGAAGGTTGTTTTTGAGACTGGAAGCCTGTGGCCAGTGGGGTACCACAGGATCGGTGCTGGGTCCCTTGCTGTTTGTGGTCTACATTAACGACTTGGATATGAATGTAAAAGGTATGATCAGTAAGTTCGCTGATGATACAAAAATTGGTAGGGTGGTAAATAGCGAGGAGGATAGCCTCAGTCTGCAGGACGATATAGATGGGTTGGTCAGATGGGTGGAACAGTGGCAAGGTAGATTCAAGGTAAAAGGCGGGAGGTTTAGAGGGGATTTGAGAAAGAACTTTTTCACCCAGAGGGTGGTTGGAGTCTGGAACTCACTGCCTGAAAGGGTTGTGGAGGCAGGAACCCTCACAACATTCAAGAAGCATTTGGATGAGCACTTGAGGTGCCATGGCATACAAGGCTACGGACCAAATGCTGGAATATGGGATTAGATTAGACAGGGCTTGATGGCCGGCGCGGACACGATGGCCGAAGGGCCTCTATCCGTGCTGTATAACTCTATGACTCTAACTCTAAATAAAGGCCAATATTCCGTTTGCTTTCTGGATTACCTGCTGCACCTGTATGTTGACTTTTTGTGTTTCATGTACGAGGACACCCAGATCCCTCTGTACCGCAGCATTTTGTAGTATTTCTTCATTCAAATAATATTTTCCTTTTTTATTTTTCCTCCCAAAGTGGATGACTTCACATTTTCCCACATTATATTCCATCTGCAAATTTTTGCCCACTCGCTTAACCTATCAATGTCCCTTGGCAGACACTCTGTGTCCTCATCGCAACTTGCTTTTCCACCTATCTTTGTATCATCAGCAAATTTGGCCACAAGACACTCTGTTCCTTCATCCAAGTCATTGATATATATTGTAAATAGTTGAGGCCCCAGCACTGATCCCTGCGGCACCCCACTAGTTACAGATTGCCATTTTGAAAATGACCCTTTTATCCCGACTCTTTGTTTTCTGTTAGTCAGCCAATCCTCTATCCATGCCAGTATATTACCCCCAACACCGTGAGCTCTTGTGCAGTAATCTTTCATGTGGCACTTTATCGAATGCCTTTTGGAATCCAAATATACTGCATCCATTGTTTCCCCTTTATCCACCCTGCCCGTTATTTCCTCAAAGAATTCTAATAAGTTTGTCAGACACGATTTCCCCTTCATAAAACCATGTTGACTCTCCTTGATTGTATTATTTGTCTCCAAATGTCCTGCTACTACTTCCTTAATAATGGATTCTAGCATTTTCCCAATGACAGATGTTAGGCTAACTGGTCTATAGTTACCTGCTTTCTGTCTCACTCACCTTCTTGAATAGGGGTGTTACGTTTGCGGTTTCCAATCCGCTGGGACTTTCCAGAATCTACTGAATTCTGGAAGATTACTACCTGGCCCGGCGAGACGTCCCTGTGAACGGGGCAGTGGGCCAATCGGTGAGTCAACCCACCCCATTCCAGGTCGTTACCGCCAGCAACTTAAAATCAGCCCCCCCTCCCTCCCCCAGGACTGTTTGTTGCTGAGCTCCCCCACAGCTGAGAGAAGTCCCATCCCGAGGGAGATGGTGGTTTACCTGCTCTTCCTCTGAACCCACCGCTGTATTATCTGCTCACAGCACGCTCTCCTCCACACCAAGCTGACCAAACACAACCCAGGTGATCGCACACCTCTGTTCCATCTCCAACCGAGACCCACACAGCTCTCTGTGCCTCCTCACTGTAACCCTCCCCCATTCCCGCTCTGTCATCGATCTCAAACACTGATGCAACAACTCTCCCAGACCCCTGCAATCCTCTGGTCTCAACATGGACCTTGGTAACTCCACTCTTCAGCTGTCACTACATTTTCAAGCCTGTTTTAATTTAAATCCAGACCCCTGTGTCTCCCATCTCCCCCGGTCTCTCACCTCCACGGCTAATTAAACACTGTGTTCCTTTAAACATTTTAATGCTTCTCTCCATTACTTGACTGGGATGATGTTCTACACCATTCAACTCACTGTTCACCATTCAACTCACTGTTCACCATTCAACTTACCGTTCACCATTCTACTCACTGTCACCATTCAACTCACTGTTCACCATTCTACTCACTGTTCAACATTCAACTCACCGTTCACCATTCAACTCACCGTTCACCCATTCTACTCACTGTTCACCATTCAACTCACCGTTCACCATTCTACTCACCGTTCACCATTCAACTCACCGTTCACCATTCAACTCACCGTTCACCATTCTACTCACTGTTCACCATTCAACTCACTGTTCACCATTCTACTCACTGTTCACCATTCAACTCACCGTTCACCATTCAACTCACCGTTCACCATTCTACTCACTGTTCACCATTCAACTCACCGTTCACCATTCAACTCACCGTTCACCCATTCTACTCACTGTTCTTCTCACCATTGCTTCTCACCGTTCTACTCACCGTTCCACTCACTATTTGTTCTACTCACCGTTCTATTCACCATTACACCATTGCTACTCACCATTCTAATCACCATTCATTCTACTCGCCATTCTACTCACCGCTCTACTCACGTTTTTCTCACCATTGGTACTCACCATTCCGCTCACCGTTCCGCTCACAGTTCTGCTCACCATTCTACTCACTATTCTACTCACCATTCCTATCAGGCAAAAAGTGGCCATGGAAGGGTCCAATATGGTGTATGCAGACTCATTCCACGCCGGGTTTGCTCCACACACCATATGGTAATGGCGCCCTGTGGTCGTCCACGGCACTTGCCTGAAACAGGCGTTAGCCCCCGATCTGCAAAGGCAATGGACAAACACCAGGTTTCAAGCCCATTCTCAAAATGATTGACGCAGTACAGTGCAGGGCCACTCAGGCACAGATCCAGAGAATCTGGCCCCCCTCTCCATCTCTCCGCCTTCAATCTCCCCCTCTCCATCGCCCTCCTCTCTCTATCTCCCCTCTCAATCACCCCCTCTCTCCATCTCCTCTCTCCATCTCCCTCCTCTCTCTATCTCCCCTTTCCATCTCCCTCCTCTCTCTATCTCCCCCTCCCTCCTCTTCCTCCTCTCTCTATCTCCCCCTCCCTCCTCTCTCGATCTCCCCCTCTCACATCACCCCCTCTCTCATCACCCCCTCTCTATCTCCACCCCAATCTCCCCTCTCTCCATCACCCCCTCTCTATCTCCCCTCTCCATCTTTCCTCTCTATCTCCAACCTCTCTATCTCCCCTCTCTCTATCTCTCTCCCTCAATCCCCCCGCTCTCTATCTCCCCCCCTAATCCCCCCTCTCTATCTCCCTCTCTCTGTCTCCTCTCTCGATCACCCCCTCTCAATCTCCCCTCTCTCAATCTGGTCCCTCTCAATCTCCCCTCTCTCAATCTCCCCTCTCTCAATCTCCCCTCCCAATCTCGCCCCTCTCAATTTCGCCCCTCTCAATCTCCCCCTCCCAATCTCTCTATCTCCCCTCTCTCTTTCTCCCCTCTCTCTTTCTCCCTCTCTCTTTCTCCCCTCTTAATCCCCCCTCTCTATCTCCCCTCTCTATCTCCCCTCTCTCTATCCCCCCTCTCTCTATCCCCCTCTCTCTATCCCCCCTCTCTCTATCCCCCCTCTCTCTATCCCCCCTCTCTCTATCCCCCTCTCTCTATCCCCTTCTCTCCATCACCCCCTCTCTCTCCCTCTCTATCTCCTTTCTCGATCACCCCCTCTCTATCTCCTCTCTTAATCCCCCTCTCTTAATCCCCCTCTCTTAATCCCCCTCTCTTAATCCCCCCTCTCTTAATCCCCCCTCTCTATCTCCTTCTCGATCACCCCCTCTCTATCTCCCCCTCTATCTTTCCTCTCTATCTCCAACCTCTCTATCTCCCCTCTCTCTATCTACTCCCCCAATCCCCTTCTCTATCTCCCCCTCTCTATCTCCCCCCTCCCCTCTCTTAATCCCTCCTCTCAATCTCCCCCTCTCCCCTCTATCTATCTCTTCTCTTATCCCCCTCTCTATTTCCCTCTCTCAATCTCCCCTCCCTATCTCCCCTCCCTATCTCCCCCTCTATCTCCCCTCTCTCTATCTCCCCCTCGTTGATCTCCCCCTCTCTCTATCTCCCCCTCTCTATCTATCTCCTCTCTTAATCCCCCCTCTCTATTTCCCCTCTCTATCTCCCCTCTCTCCATCACCCCCTCTCTATCTCCCCCCTCTCTATCGCCCCCCCTCGCTATCTCCCCTCTTAATCCTCCTCTCTATTTCCCCTCTCTTTATCTTCCCCTCTCTCTATCTCCCCCCTCTCAATATCTCCCCCCTCTCTCTATCACATCTCTCTCTATCACCCTCTTTCAATCTCCCTCTCTATCTCCTCTATCTATCTCCCCTCTCTATCCCCCTCTCTCTATCCCCCCACTCTATCTCCCCTTCTCTCTATCTCTCCCCTCTCTATCTCCCCCCTCTCTCTATATCCCCCTCTCTCTATCTCCCCCCTCTCTCTATCACTCTCTCTCTATCACCCCTCTTTCAATCTCCCCTCTCTATCTCCTCTATCTATCTCCCCTCTCTCTATCTCCCCCTCTCTATCTCCCCCCTCTATCTTATCTCCCCCTCTATCTCCCCCTCTCTCTATCTCCCCCCTCTCTATCACCTCTCTCTCTATCACCTCTCTCTATCCCCACTCTATCTCCCTCTCTCTATCTCCCCCTCTCTCTATCTCCCCCCTCTCTATCCCCCCTCTCTCTATCTCCCCCCTCTCTATCCCCCTCTCTCTATCTCCCCTCTCTATCCACCCTCTCTCTATCTCCCGTCTCTATCCCCCCTCTCTCTATCTCCCCTTCTCTCTATCTCCCCCCTCTCTATCCCCCCTCTCTCTATCCCCCCTCTCTCTCTATCTCCCCCTCTCTATCCCCCCTTTCTCTATCTCCCCTCTCTATCCCCCCTCTCTCTATCTCCCCCCTCTCTATCCCCCCTCTCTCTATCTCCCCTTCTCTCTATCTCCCCCCTCTCTATCCCCCCTCTCTCTATCCCCCCTCTCTCTATCCCCCTCTCTCTATCTCCCCCCTCTCTATCCCCCCTCTCTCTATCTCCCCTTCTCTCTATCTCCCCCCTCTCTATCTCCCCTTCTCTCTATCCCCCCTCTCTCTATCACCTCTCTCTCTATCTCCCCCCTCTCTATCTCCCCTTCTCTCTATCCCCCCTCTCTCTATCACCTCTCTCTCTATCTCCCCCTCTCTCTATCTCCCCCCCTCTCTATCCCCCCTTCTCTCTATCTCCCCCCTCTCTATCCCCCCTCTCTCTATCTCCCTTCTCTCTATCTCCCCCCTCTCTATCTCCCCCTCTCTATCCCCCCTCTCTCTATCTCCCCTTCTCTCTATCTCCCCCCTCTCTCTATCCCCCCTTCTCTCTATCCCCCCTCTCTCTATCTCCCCCCCTCTCTATCCCCCCTTCTCTCTATCTCCCCCCTCTCTATCCCCCCTCTCTCTATCTCCCCTTCTCTCTATCCCCCCTTCTCTCTATCTCCCCCTCTCTATCCCCCCTCTCTCTATCTCCCCCCTCTCTCTATCTCCCTTCTCTCTATCCCCCTTCTCTCTATCTCCCCCCTCTCTATCCCCCCTCTCTCTATCTCCCCCCTCTCTCTATCTCCCCTTCTCTCTATCCCCCCTTCTCTCTATCTCCCCCCTCTCTATCCCCCCTCTCTCTATCTCCCCCCTCTCTCTATCTCCCCTTCTCTCTATCCCCCCTTCTCTCTATCTCCCCCTCTCTATCCCCCCTCTCTCTATCTCCCCTTCTCTCTATCCCCCCTTCTCTCTATCCCCCCTTCTCTCTATCTCCCCCCTCTCTATCCCCCCTCTCTCTATCCCCCTTCTCTCTATCTCCCCCCTCTCTATCCCTCTCTATCCCCCCTCTCTCTATCCCCCCTCTCTCTATCTCCCCCCTCTCTATCCCCCTCTCTCTATCCCCCTCTCTCTATCCCCCCTCTCTCTATTCCCCCTCTCTCTATCTCCCCCTTCTCTCTATCTCCCCTTCTCTCTATCTCTCCCCTCTCTATCCCCCCTCTCTCTATCTCCCCTCTCTCTATCTCCCCTTCTCTCTATCTCTCCCCTCTCTATCCCCCCTCTCTCTATCTCCCCCTCTCTCTATCTCCCCTTCTCTCTATCTCTCCCCTCTCTATCTCCCCCTCTCTATCCCCCCTCTCTATCCCCCCTCTCTCTATCCCCTTCTCTCTATCTCCCCCCTCTCTATCTCCCCCTCTCTATCCCCCCTCTCTCTATCCCCCCTCTCTCTATCTCCCCCCTCTCTATCCCCCCTCTCTCTATCCCCCTCTCTCTATCCCCCCCTCTCTATCCCCCCTCTCTCTATCTCCCCTTCTCTCTATCTCCCCTTCTCTCTATCTCTCCCCTCTCTATCCCCCCTCTCTCTATCTCCCCCTCTCTCTATCTCCCCTTCTCTCTATCTCCCCCCTCTCTCTATCCCCCTCTCTCTATCTCCCCCTCTCTCTATCCCCCCTCTCTCTATCTCCCCTTCTCTCTATCTCTCCCCTCTCTATCCCCCTTCTCTCTATCTCCCCCCTCTCTCTATCTCCCCCCTCTCTATCCCCCCTCTCTCTATCCCCCCTCTCTCTATCCCCCCTCTCTCTATCTCCCCCCTCTCTATCTCCCCCTCTCTCTATCTCCCCTTCTCTCTATCTCTCCCCTCTCTATCCCCCTCTCTCTATCTCCCCTTCTCTCTATCTCCCCCCTCTCTATCTCCCCCCTCTCTCTATCTCCCCTTCTCTCTATCTCTCCCCTCTCTATCCCCCTTCTCTCTATCTCCCCTTCTCTCTATCTCCCCCTCTCTATCTCCCCCCTCTCTCTATCCCCTTCTCTCTATCTCCCCTCTCTCTATCTCCCCCCTCTCTATCCCCCCTATCTCTATCTCCCCTCTCTCTATCCCCCCTCTCTCTATCTCCCCCTCTCTCTATCCCCCCTCTCTCTATCTCCCCCTCTCTCTATCTCCCCCCTCTCTATCCCCCCTCTCTCTATCTCCCCCTCTCTCTATCTCCCCCCTCTCTCTATCTCCCCCCTCTCTCTATCTCCCCTCTCTCTATCTCCCCTTCTCTCTATCTCCCCCCTCTCTATCCCCCCTCTCTCTATCTCCCCTCTCTCTATCTCCCTCTCTCTATCCCCCCCTCTCTATCTCCCCTCTCTCTATCTCTCCCCTCTCTATCCCCCCTTCTCTCTATCTCCCCCCTCTCTCTATCCCCCCTCTCTCTCTATCTCCCCCTCTCTCTCTATCTCCCCCCTCTCTCTATCTCCCCCCTCTCTCTATCCCCCCTCTCTCTATCTCCCTCTCTATCTCTCCCCTCTCTATCCCCCCCTCTCTATCCCCCCTTCTCTCTATCCCCCCTTCTCTCTATCCCCCCTCTCTCTATCTCCCCTTCTCTCTATCCCCCCTCTCTCTATCCCCCTTCTCTCTATCTCCCCTTCTCTCTATCCCCCTCTCTCTATCCCCCCTCTCTCTATCTCCCCCTCTCTCTATCCCCCCCCTCTCTATCTCCCCCCTCTCTCTATCCCCCCTCTCTCTATCTCCCCTCTCTATCTCTCCCTCTCTATCTCCCCTCTCTCTATCTCCCCTTCTCTCTATCTCCCCTCTCTCTATCCCCCCTCTCTCTATCTCCCTCCCTCTCACTCCTGTGGGTGCAACTTAAACAAATTAGGCAGACCGGCCCAGGTCAGTAACATAAAATTAAAAGAGTTCCTCCGGCACAAAGTTAACTAACTAACTGACCAGGGTTTCTAAAAGGGAAATTAAACTCCTGCACATCCCCGGGCATCTTCTCTGCTGTTCCCAGCTTGTTGCCGGCTCCTGCAGCAAAGGTCACTCTGGGTCAATGAAGAGCCCAACTTGTGCTGAAAGTAGATGCACATTGCCCTCCGCTGTCACTTTGCAATACTGCAGGGTGAATTTTACCAGAATTGATTTTATCGAATCACTGGGGGTTAAATTGGGTCACATGGCACCTGTTTTTCACCGGCTGCGCAGCCTCCTTAGGCTCCAAAATGGCGGGCAGGAAGAGTCCGCACATTGCAGACCAGCAGTGTGCCGCCCGCCATATTGGGTAACGACAAATAAATGTCGTCCTTTACCCATGTCTGAAGGCAGGTGTTAATCCCTTTGCAAATGGTCGCTCCGAATTTAAGACCCATAGAATCTTACAGTACAGAAGGAGGCCATTTGGCCCATCGTGCCTGTGCCGGCTCTTTGAAAGGGCTATCCAATTAGTCCCATTCTCCTGCTCTTTCCCCATAGCCCTGTAAATTTTTCCTTTATAATTATTTATCAATTGCCTTTGAAAGTTACTATTGAATCTGCTTCCATCGCCCTTTCAGGCAGTGCATTCCAGATCGTAACAATTCGCTGTGTAAGAAATTCTCCTCATCTCCCCCCCCACCCCAGTGTTTTTGCCAATTACTTAAATCTGTGTCCTCTGGTTACTGACCCTCCTGCCACTGGAAACAGTTTCTCCTTAAATGTCAAAACTGTTCATGATTTTGAACACCTCGATTAAATCTCCCCTTAACCTTCTCTGCTCTAAGGAGAACAATCCCAGCTTCTCCAGTCTCTCCACATAACTGAAGTCCCTCATCCCTGGAACCAGTCTGATACTTTTCACATAATACAATGACCGTCTCAGAGCAGGGTCCCTCCAGGAGAAAACACACAACTTTACAGTCCATCCTCGAGGAGACTGAAGATGGAGGCACAGTCTCCCAAGGGTAATTATCGTCACCAGCACCAGGCGGTGATCTGATGGTAATCTGCTGATAACCTGGTGGTAATCTGGATGTATGGATCGCCTGCCCTTCGTAGCACCTGCACAAGATTCATTGAAATCAATGGAGTGAAAATTAGGCGGCTTTTATAAGGGGCGGGAGATTATTGTCAGGCGTGGAGACAAATGTCTAACCCTGTGGTGTGGGGCCGCCAAACCTGCCAGGAATGTAACTCGTCCCACCTGGAAGGAGATGGCACTGACCCTGACCGATGCCCCCTCACCCCCAGGTCTGGTCGTAACTGATACCCCCTCACCCCCAGGACTGACCCTGACCGATGCCCCCTCACCCCCAGGACTGACCCTGACCGATGCCCCCTCACCCCCAGGACTGACCCTGACCGATGCCCCCTCACCCCCAGGTCTGGTCGTAACTGATACCCCCTCACCCCCAGGACTGACCCTGACCGATGCCCCCTCACCCCCAGGACTGACCCTGACCGATGCCCCCTCACCCCCAGGACTGGTCGTAACTGATACCCCCTCACCCCCAGGACTGACCCTGACCAATGCCCCCTCACCCCCAGGACTGACCCTGACCGATGCCCCCTCACCCCCAGGACTGGTCGTAACTGATACCCCCTCACCCCCAGGACTGACCCTGACCGATGCCCCCTCACCCCCAGGACTGACCCTGACCGATGCCCCCTCACCCCCAGGACTGGTCGTAACTGATACCCCCTCACCCCCAGGACTGACCCTGACCGATGCCCCCTCACCCCCAGGACTGACCCTGACCGATGCCCCCTCACCCCCAGGACTGACCCTGACCAATGCCCCCTCACCCCCAGGACTGGTCGTAACTGATACCCCCTCACCCCCAGGACTGACCCTGACCGATGCCCCCTCACCCCCAGGACTGACCCTGACCGATGCCCCCTCACCCCCAGGACTGGTCATAACTGATACCCCCTCACTCCCAGGACTGACCCTGACCGATACCCCCCTCACCCCCTCCAAGAAAAGGGCCATTGAGCTAGTGGGCACTCCCATGGCTCTTGGTGTGGGAGATGGCGAGGTTGGAAGTCAGTGACTGAGGTTCTGCACATTCACCCTGACACCCAGTGAGGCACCGCACACACAGCACCTTCCACCCTCTCCTCTGTCTCCTCAATCCCAGGAGGCGATGCTCACCCATTCTTAGCTTCTACTCTCCCTTCCTGCGGATCCACCTCAGCAACGGGCAGTCCAGGAGAAGGAAGATGGTGGAGGAGGGGGAGGAGGTGCTGGGGGAGCAATTTCTCCCTCGTCACATTCATGATGAGGAAGTGGAGGATCAGATCTGGGAGACCTGCCCCATCTTCCTACATAAGAATATAAGAAATAGGAGCAGGAGTAGGCCATTCGGCCCCTCGAGTCTGCTCCGCCATTCAATCAGATCATGGCTGATCTTCGACCTCAACTCCACTTTCCTGCCCTATCCCTTGATTCACGTAGAGTCCAAAAATCTATCTATCTCAGCCTTGAATATATTCAATGACTCAGCATCCACACACCTCTGGGATAGAGAATTCCAAAGATCTACCACCATCTGAGTGAAGAAATTCCTCCTCATCTCAGTCTTAAATGGCCGACCCCTTATCCTGAGACTATGCCCTCTAGTTCTAGACTCTCCATCCAGGGGAAACAATCTCTCAGCATCTACCCTGTCAAACCCCCTCAGAACCTTGTTGTTTCAATGACATCATCTCTCATTCTTCTAAACTCCAGAGTATAGGCCCATTGTACTCAACATGTCCTCATAAGATAACCCTCTCATCCCAGGAATCAATCTAGTGAACCTTCGTTGCACCGCCTCTAAGGCAAGTATGTCCTTTCTTAGATAAGGAGACCAAAACTGTACACGGTACTCCAGGTGAGGTCTCACCAAAGCCCTGTACAATTGTAGTAAGACTTCCTTACTCTTGTACTCCAACCCCCTTACAATAAAGGCCAACATTCCATTTGCTTTCCTAATTGCTCGCTGTACCTGCATATTAACTTTCTGTATTTCTTATGCAAGGATACAAACATTTAATAGTTTCTCACCATTTTAAAAATATTCTGTTTTCTGTTCTTCCTACCAAAGTGAATATCCTCACATTTCCCCACATTATATTCCATCTGCCACCTTCTTGCCCATTCACTTAACCTGTCTATATCCCTTTCCAGACTCTGTGTCCGCCTCACAGCTTACTTTCCCACCTAGCTTTGTATAATCAACAAACTTGGATACATTACACTCGGTCCCTTCATCTAAGGCCCAAGCACTGATCCTTGCGGCACCCCACTAGTTACAGCCTGCCAAACTAAAAATGACCCGTTTATCCTTACTCTCTGTTTCCTGTCCGTTAACCAATCCTCAATCCATTCTAATATATTACCCCCAACCCCACGAGCCCTTATCTTGTGTAACAACTGTTTATGTGGCACCTTATCAAATGCCTTTTGAAAATCCAAATATACAACATCCACTGGTTCCCCTTTATCTACGCTGCTAGTTACATCCACAAAAAACTCTAATAAATTTTTCAACCACAATTTCCCTTTCATAAAACCATGTTGACTCTGCCTAATCATATTATGATTTTCTAAGTGCCCTGTTACCACTTCCTTAACAATGAATTCCAGCATTTTCCCGATGACTGATGTCAGGCTAACTGACCTTTAGTTCCCTGTTTTCTCTCTCTCTCCTTTCTTGAATGGTGGGGTTATATTTGCTACCTTCCAACCTGCTGGGACTGTTCTAGAATCTAGGGAATTTTGGAAGATCACAACCAATATCCACTATCTCTGTAGCCACCTCTTTTAGAACCCTCAGATGTCGGCCATCAGGTCCAGGGGATTGATGGGCTTTTAATCCCATTAATTTCTCCAGTACTTTTTCCCTACTGATATTAATTACTTTAAGTTCCTCACTCTCATTAGACCCTTGGTTCCCCACTATTTCTGGTATGTTTTTTGTGTCTTCTACTGTGAAGACAAATACAAAATATTTGTTTAACGTCTCTGCCATTTCCTTGTTCCCCATTATAATTTCTCCTGTCTCAGCCTCTAAGGGACCAACGTTTACTTTCACTATTCTCTTCCTTTTTACATACTTGGAGAAGCTCTTACAATCCGTTTTTATATTACTTGCTAGTTTACTCTCATATTCTATTTTCTCTCTTTTTATCAATTTTTGGTCATCCTTTGCTGGTTTCTAAAACTCTCCCAATCCTCAGGCTTATTCCTCTTCTTGGTAACATTATAAGCCTCTTCTTTTAATCTAATACTCTCCTTAACTTCTTTAGTTAGCTACGGATGGATCACTTTTCCTCTGGAGTTTTTATTTCTCAATGTTCTCTATATTCATTGAGAATATTGAAATATTTCTTTAAATGTTCACCATTGCTTATCTACAGTCAAACCCTTTAATCTAATTTCCCAATCTACCTTAGCCAACTCGCCCCTCATACCTCTGTAATTGGCTTTATTTAAGTTTATTTAAGTCTAGTTTCCGACTTAAGTACATCACTCTCAAACTCAATGTGAAATTCTATCATATTATGATCACTCTTCCCCAGAGGATCCTTTACTGTGAGATTACTAATTAACCCTGTCTCATGACACAAGACAAGATCTAAAATAACCTGTTCCCTGGTTGTTTCCATGACGTATTGTTCTGGGAAACTGTCTCGAATGCATTCCATGGACTCATCCTCCAGACTGACTTTGCCCAAACCTCTTCCAGCTCAGCCCCTGCAGCACGTGCTCCTTCACCCCCAGGTACCAGCTCAGGGGCTTCACCCAGGGGGGACTTGGATAGTGAGGGTGTGGCACTGGGTGATTCACAGAGCATGAGGGAGTGGAGGATTGGGGAGTGGGTCACGATTTGCCACAGGCCCAGTGGAGACTGAGGAGGAAGCTGCCAAGGGTTTCACATGGGAACTCGCCCAAAAAGAAGGATGTTTGAGTCTGAGGACAATGTCTGAGCCTGTGCGATGCGACCCTCGAGTCTACAGCTCTTCTTCACGGCAACTTAAGAACAGAAGAAATAGGAGCAGGAGTAGGCCATATGGTCCCTCGATCCTGCTCCACCATTCAATCAGATCATGGCTGATCTTCGACCTCAACTCCACTTTCCTGCCCGATCCCCATATCCCTTGATTCCCCTAGAGTCCAAAAATCAATCGATCTCAGTCATGGAGAATTCCTTTTTCTTACAGGCACTAACGGAGTAAGCGGCAGCTTTACTGGAATCGAGAGCAGATCCCTGGCTAAGAGTTGGACGGGACCGGTCGGGGCTCCATCTGCTCCGAACAGCAGGCTGCAGCTCTGAAGGCAATCGAGTACTGACTGGAGCACCGAGGATTCCAGACCATGGCGATCACTGGAACCCACCGTTAGACAGACCATCCCACCGATCAGTCAGGGCACTGATCCAGGGCCCAGTGGAATGGTGACGGCTTGAGTTCACTTGCCAAATCCTGTCGTCTGTCAGGTCAGCAGCACATGTCCAGCCTCTGGCCTCCGAACTCCGAGCCCCAGGGCAGTGGAGTGCCAGTAACGAGGGAGTGCTGCACTGTCGGAGGGTCAATACTGAGGGAGCGCTGCACTGTTAGAGGGCCAAGTCAGGAGTGTGATGGAATACTCTCCACTTGCCTGGATGAGTGCAGCTCCAACAACACTCAACAAGCTCGACATCATCCAGGACAAAGCAGCCCGCTTGATTGGCACCCCATCCACCACCCTAAACATTCACTCCCTTCACCACCGGCGCACTGTGGCTGCAGTGTGTACCATCCACAGGATGCACTGCAGCAACTCGCCAAGGCTTCTTCGACAGCACCTCCCAAACCCGCGACCTCTACCACCTAGAAGGACAAGAGCAGCAGGCACATTGGAACAACACCACCTGCACGTTCCCCTCCAAGTCACACACCATCCCGACTTGGAAATATATCGCCGTTCCTTCATTGTCGCTGGGTCAAAATCCTGGAACTCCCTTCCTAACAGCACTGTGGGAGAACCGTCACCACACGGACTGCAGCGGTTCAAGAAGGCGGCTCACCACCACCTTCTCGAGGGCAATTTGGGATGGGCAATAAATGCCGGCCTCGCCCACATCCCATGAACGAATTTTAAAAAAGATCAGTACTGAGGGAGCATTGCACTATCGGAGGGTTAATAGTGAGGGAGTGCTGCACTGTCGGAGGGTCAGTACTGAGGGAGCGCTGCGCTGTCGGAGGGTCAGTACTGAGGGAGAGCTGCACTGTCGGAGGGTCAGTACTGAGGGAGTGCTGCACTGTCAGAGGGTCAGTAACGAGGGAGCGCTGCACTGTCAGAGGGTCAGTACTGAGGGAGTGCTGCACTGTCGGAGGGTCAGTACTGAGGGAGCGCTGCACTGTCGGAGGGTCAGTACTGAGGGAGCGCTGCACTGTCAGAGGGTCAGTACTGAGGGAGTGCTGCACTGTCGGAGGGTCAGTACTGAGGGAGTGCTGCACTGTCAGAGGGGCAGTACTGAGGGAGTGCTGCACTGTCGGAGGGTCAGTACTGAGGGAGTGCTTCAGTGTCAGAGGGTCAGTACTGAGGGAGCGCTGCACTGCCGGAGGGTCAGTACTGAGGGAGCGCTGCACTGCCGGAGGGTCAGTACTGTGGGAGTGCTGCACTGTCGGAGGGTCAGTACTGAGAGAGCGCTGCACTGTCAGAGGGTCAGTACTGAGGGAGTGCTGCACTGTCGGAGGGTCAGTACTGAGCGAGCGCTGCACTGTCAGAGGGTCAGTACTGAGGGAGTGCTGCACTGTCGGAGGGTCAGTACTGAGGGAGCGCTGCACTGTCGGAGGGTCAGTACTGAGGGAGCGCTGCACTGTCGGAGGGTCAGTACTGAGGGAGCGCTGCACTGTCAGAGGGTCAGTACTAAGGGAGTGCTGCACTGTCGGAGGGTCAGTACTGAGGGAGCGCTGCACTGTCGGAGGGTCAGTACTGAGGGAGCGCCGCACTGTGGGAGGGTCAGTACTGAGGGAGCGCTGCACTGTCAGAGGGTCAGTACTGAGGGAGTGCTGCACTGTCAGAGGGTCAGTACTGAGGAAGAGCTGCACTGTCAGAGGGTCAGCACTGAGGGAGCGCTGCACTGTCGGAGGGTCAGTACTGAGGGAGCGCTGCACTGTCGGAGGGTCAGTACTGAGGGAGTGCTGCACTGTCGGAGGGTCAGTACTGAGGGAGCGCTGCACTGTCGGAGGGTCAGTACTGAGGGAGCGCTGCACTGTCGGAGGGTCAGTAACGAGGGAGCGCTGCACTGTCAGAGGGTCAGTACTGAGGGAGTGCTGCACTGTCGGAGGGTCAGTACTGAGGGAGCGCTGCACTGTCGGAGGGTCAGTACTGAGGGAGCGCTGCACTGTCAGAGGGTCAGTACTGAGGGAGTGCTGCACTGTCGGAGGGTCAGTACTGAGGGAGTGCTGCACTGTCAGAGGGGCAGTACTGAGGGAGTGCTGCACTGTCGGAGGGTCAGTACTGAGGGAGTGCTGCACTGTCAGAGGGGCAGTACTGAGGGAGTGCTGCACTGTCGGAGGGTCAGTACTGAGGGAGCGCTGCACTGCCGGAGGGTCAGTACTGAGGGAGCGCTGCACTGTCGGAGGGTCAGTACTGAGGGAGCGCTGCACTGTCAGAGGGTCAGGACTGAGGGAGTGCTGCACTGTCAGAGGGTCAGTACTGAGGGAGCGCTGCACTGTCGGAGGGTCAGTACTGAGGGAGCGCTGCACTGTCGGAGGGTCAGTACTGAGGGAGCGCTGCACTGTCAGAGGGTCAGGACTGAGGGAGTGCTGCACTGTCGGAGGGTCAGTACTGAGGGAGCGCTGCACTGTCGGAGGGTCAGTACTGAGGGAGCGCTGCACTGTCGGAGGGTCAGTACTGAGGGAGTGCTGCACTGTCAGAGGGGCAGTACTGAGGGAGTGCTGCACTGTCAGAGGGTCAGTACTGAGGGAGTGCTTCAGTGTCAGAGGGTCAGTACTGAGGGAGCGCTGCACTGCCGGAGGGTCAGTACTGAGGGAGTGCTGCACTGCCGGAGGGTCAGTACTGTGGGAGTGCTGCACTGTCGGAGGGTCAGTACTGAGAGAGCGCTGCACTGTCAGAGGGTCAGTACTGAGGGAGTGCTGCACTGTCGGAGGGTCAGTACTGAGCGAGCGCTGCACTGTCAGAGGGTCAGTACTGAGGGAGTGCTGCACTGTCGGAGGGTCAGTACTGAGGGAGCGCTGCACTGTCGGAGGGTCAGTACTGAGGGAGCGCTGCACTGTCGGAGGGTCAGTACTGAGGGAGCGCTGCACTGTCGGAGGGTCAGTACTGAGGGAGCGCTGCACTGTCGGAGGGTCAGTACTGAGGGAGCGCTGCACTGTCAGAGGGTCAGTACTAAGGGAGTGCTGCACTGTCGGAGGGTCAGTACTGAGGGAGCGCTGCACTGTCGGAGGGTCAGTACTGAGGGAGCGCCGCACTGTGGGAGGGTCAGTACTGAGGGAGCGCTGCACTGTCAGAGGGTCAGTACTGAGGGAGTGCTGCACTGTCAGAGGGTCAGTACTGAGGAAGAGCTGCACTGTCAGAGGGTCAGCACTGAGGGAGCGCTGCACTGTCGGAGGGTCAGTACTGAGGGAGCGCTGCACTGTCGGAGGGTCAGTACTGAGGGAGTGCTGCACTGTCGGAGGGTCAGTACTGAGGGAGCGCTGCACTGTCGGAGGGTCAGTACTGAGGGAGCGCTGCACTGTCGGAGGGTCAGTAACGAGGGAGCGCTGCACTGTCGGAGGGTCAGTACTGAGGGAGTGCTGCACTTTCGGAGGGTCAGTACTGAGGGAGCGCTGCACTGTCGGAGGGTCAGTACTGAGGGAGCGCTGCACTGTCGGAGGGTCAGTACTGAGGGAGTGCTGCACTGTCGGAGGGTCAGTACTGAGGGAGTGCTGCACTGTCGGAGGGTCAGTACCGAGGGAGTGCTGCACTGTCGGAGGGTCAGTACTGAGGGAGCGCTGCACTGTCAGAGGGTCAGTACTGAGGGAGTGCTGCACTGTCGGAGGGTCAGTACTGAGGGAGCGCTGCACTGTCGTAGGGTCAGTACTGAGGGAGCGCTGCACTGTCGGAGGGTCAGTATTGAGGGAGCGCTGCACTGTCGGAGGGTCAGTACTGAGGGAGTGCTGCACTGTCGTAGGGTCAGTACTGAGGGAGCGCTGCACTGTCGGAGGGTCAGTACTGAGGGAGCGCTGCACTGTCAGAGGGTCAGTACTGAGGGAGTGCTGCACTGTCAGAGGGTCAGTACTGAGTAAGAGCTGCACTGTCAGAGGGTCAGTACTGAGGGAGCGCTGCACTGTCGGAGGGTCAGTACTGAGGGAGCGCTGCACTGTTGGAGGGTCAGTACTGAGGGAGCGCTGCACTGTCGGAGGGTCAGTACTGAGGGAGCGCTGCACTGTCGGAGGGTCAGTACTGAGGGAGCGCTGCACTGTCAGAGTGTCAGTACTGAGGGAGCGCTGCACTGTCAGAGGGTCAGTACTGAGGGAGTGCTGCACTGTCGGAGGGTCAGTACTGAGGGAGTGCTGCACTGTCGGAGGGTCAGTACTGAGGGAGCGCTGCACTGTCGAAGGGGCAGTACTGAGGGAGCGCTGCACTGTCGGAGGGGCAGTACTGAGGGAGCGCTGCACTGTCGGAGGGTCAGTACTGAGGGAGCGCTGCACTGTCGGAGGGTCAGTACTGAGGGAGCGCTGCACTGTCGGAGGGTCAGTACTGAGGGAGCGCTGCACTGTCACAGGGTCAGTACTGAGGGAGCGCTGCACTGTCAGAGGGTCAGTACTAAGGGAGTGCTGCACTGTCGGAGGGTCAGTACTGAGGGAGCGCTGCACTGTTGGAGCTTTCGTTTTGGATGAGATGTGGAAACGAGGCCCCCTCTGTCCTCTCAGGTGGACGTAAAAGTTGCCATGACATTATTTTGAAGAAGAGCAGGGAGTTCTCCCCCATGTCCTGGGCAATATTTATCCCGCAACTAACATCACTAGAACAGATGATCTGATCATTATCACATTGCTGTTTGTGGGATCTTGCTGTGCACAAATTGGCTGCTGCGTTTCCTACATTACAACAGTGACTACACTTCAAAAATACTTCATTGGTTGTAAAGCGCTTTGGGTCATCCTGAGGTTGTGAAAGTGCCAGCACCACCTTCTCCAGGGCAATTAGTGATGGGCAATAAATGCCGGCCTCGCCAGCAACGCCCACATCCCATGAACGAATAAAAAAAAGTCTTTCTCTTTTTTTCTGTACAGCCTGAGGAACCGGCCACCTTGCAGCGATCCAGGCCCTCAGGTGGGTCTTCGAGGGAGCACGAGTCTCTGAGAGAAAGGCTCGTGTAGTCTCCATGGGGAAGGTCAGTGTTCGCAAAGAGTGAGGGTGATTGTGTCCATTTTGCAATGATTGTATTAAAATGAACTGATGTCGTGGTTTGTTATTCAGGAGTCACATGGAAAAGGGAGCACTCATTGGGTGCTGACTTATTACTCAGTCGATGGTTACTGAGGTGTTGTCACCTTGTAGGATCGGTCGTGGCTTGGGAGAATGACTTCTCTTGCAAGTGGCAGAAAAGGAGGCCAGACTGTCAGAGGTAAACAAAAGGGGAGCCGTCCCAGCTGATCCATCCTTTGATGCCCTTTTAGCAATCAGATCATAAGAAATAGGAGCAGGAGTTGGTCATTCGGCCCCTCGAGCCTGCTCCACCATTCAATCAGATCATGGCTGATCTTCGACCTCAACTCCACTTTCCCGCCTGATCCCCATATCCCCAGATTAAATCGTGCCCTGGGATCTTTTAAGTCCGCCTCAGTTTAGCGTCTCATCGGAAAGACAATGCAGCACTCCCTCAATACTGCACTGAATTAACTAACAGGGTAGATAAAGGGGAACCAGTGGATGTCGTATATTTGGATTTTCAAAAGGCATTCGATAAGGTGCCACATAAAATGTTATTACATAAGGTAAGGGCTCATGGTGTTGAAGATAATATATTAGCAAGGATAGAGGATTGGTTAACGGACAGGAAACAGAGAGTAGGGATAAACGGGTCATTTTCAGGCTGGCAATCTGTAACTAGTGGGGTGCCGCACGGATTGGTGATTGGGCCTCAGCTATTTACAATCTATATTAATAACTTAGATGAAGGAACCGAGTGTAATGTATCCAAGTTTGCTGACGATACAAAGCTAGGTGGGAAAGTAAGCTGTGAGCAGGACAGAGTCTGCAAAGGGATATAGACAGGTTAAGTGAGTGGGCAAGAAGGTGGCAGATGGAGTATAATGTGGGAAAAAGTGAGGCTATTCACTTTGGTGGGAAGAATAGAAAAACAGAATATTTTTTAAATGGTGAGAAACTATTAAATGTTGGTGTTGAGAGAGATTTGGGTGTTCTCGTACAAGAAACACAAAAAGTTAGCATGCAGGTACAGCGAGCAATTAGGAAAGCAAATGGAATGTTGGCCTTTATTGCAAGAGGGTTGGAGTACAAGAGTAAGGAAGTCTTACTACAATTGTACAGGGCTTTGGTGAGACCTCACCTGGAGTACTGTGTACAGTTTTGGTCTCTTTACCTAAGGAAGGATATACTTGCCTTGGAGGCGGTACAACGAAGGTTCACTAGATTAATTCCTGGGATGAGAGGGTTGTCCTATGAGGAGAGATTGAGTAGAATGGGCCTATACTCTGGAGTTTAGAAGAATGAGAGATGATCTCACTGAAACATACAAGATTATTAGGGGGCTTGACAGGGTAGATGCTGAGAGGTTGTTTCCCCTGGCTAGAGAGTCTAGAACAAGAGGGCATAGTCTCAGGATAAGGGGTCGGCCATTTAAGACTGAGATGAGGAGGAATTTCTTCACTCAGAGGGTTGTGAATCTTTGGAATTCTCTACCCCAGAGGGCTGTGGATGCTCAGTCGTTGAGTATATTCAAGGCTGAGATGGATATATTTTTGGACTCTAGGGGAATCAAAGGATATGGGGATTGGGCGGGAAAGTGGAGTTGAGGGCAAAGGTCACACATGATCGGGTTGAATGGCGGAGCAGGCTCGAGGGGCCGTGTGGCCCACTCCTGCTCCTATTTCATATGTTCTGAAACATTTGTGCTCAAGTTTCTGGATTGATTCAGAGGCGAGAGTGCTACCAACTGAGCTACGGTTAACATGTGAGTGAGGACTCCTCCCAGTACAGGTCATCCTGAGTGTCTGCTCCACCCATGGGGGATCCTCGGCTGCTAGGCCTGGTTCAGGTATCCATGGAGTGGGTTCCCATCCTCCATCATCAGGCATGTTCATCAAGGAAAGAACTTTGGCTCCACAGAGACTCTGATAACGTCTCCTCTCAGTCACTAGTAGGTCAGTGGAATCGAAGGGAAGAATGAAGTGATAATTAATTTGTTGCAGCAATAGTTGGCTTCCTGAAACCTTCGGGGGAGACATCTTGCATTGAGGACTGTACCCCACGGACTGTACCCCACGGACTGTATCCTCGGACTGTACCCCACGGACTGTACCCCACGGACTGTATCCACGGACTGTACCCCACGGACTGTACCCCACGGACTGTATCCACGGACTGTATCCTCGGACTGTACCCCACGGACTGTATCCCATGGACTGTATCCTCGGACTGTACCCCACGGACTTACCCACGGACTGTATCCTCGGACTGTACCCCACGGACTGTACCCCACGGACTGTATCCCATGGACTGTATCCTCGGACTGTACCCCACGGACTGTACCCCACGGACTGTACCCCACGGACTGTATCCCACGGACTGTATCCTCGGACTGTATCCTCGGACTGTACCCCACGGACTGTATCCCATGGACTGTATCCCATGGACTGTATCCTCGGACTGTACCCCACGGACTGTACCCCACGGACTGTACCCCACGGACTGTATCCCACGGACTGTATCCTCGGACTGTACCCCACGGACTGTACCCCACGGACTGTACCCCACGGACTGTACCCCACGGACTGTATCCCATGGACTGTACCCCACGGACTGTATCCTCGGACTGTATCCTCGGACTGTACCCCACGGACTGTACCCCACGGACTGTATCCTCGGACTGTACCCCACGGACTGTACCCCACGGACTGTACCCCACGGGCTGTACCCCACGGACTGTATCCTCGGACTGTATCCTCGGACTGTACCCCACGGACTGTACCCCACGGACTGTATCCTCGGACTGTACCCCACGGACTGTACCCCACGGACTGTACCCCACGGACTGTATCCTCGGACTGTATCCTCGGACTGTATCCTCGGACTGTACCCCACGGGCTGTACCCCACGGACTGTATCCTCGGACTGTATCCTCGGACTGTACCCCACGGACTGTACCCCACGGACTGTATCCTCGGACTGTACCCCACGGACTGTACCCCACGGACTGTACCCCACGGACTGTATCCTCGGACTGTATCCTCGGACTGTATCCTCGGACTGCACCCCACGGACTGCACCCTCAGTCTGTACCCCACAGATTGTACCCTTAGACTGTATCTCACGGACTGTATCCTTGGACTGTACCCCACAGACTGTATCCACGGACTGTACCCCACAAACTGTATCCACGGGCTGTACCCCACAGACTGTACCCCACAGACTGTACCCCACAGACTGTACCCCACAGACTGTACCCCACAGACTGCACCCCACAGACTGCACCCTCAGTCTGTACCCCACAGATTGTACCCTCTGACTGTATCTCACAGACTGTACCCCACAGACTGCACCCTCAGTCTGTACCCCACAGATTGTACCCTTAGACTGTATCTCACGGACTGTATCCTCAGACTGTATCTCACGGACTGTATCCTCGGACTGTACCCCACAGACTGTATCCTCAGACTGTACCCCACAAACTGTACCATCAAACTGTACCCCCAGACTGTGCCCTCGGACTGTACCCCATGGACTGTACCCTTGGATTGTACCCTCAGACTGTACCTCACGGACTGTGCGCTCGGACTGTACCCCACAGACTGTACCCTTGGATTGTACCCTCAGACTGTACCTCACGGACTGTGCGCTCGGACTGTACCCCACAGACTGTACCCTTGGATTGTACCCTCAGACTGTACCCCACGGACTGTACCCCACAGACTGTACCCCTCAGACTGTACCCCATGGACTGTACCCCCACGGACTGTACCCTTGGATTGACCCTCGGACTGTACCCCTCGGACTGTACCCTCAGCACTCTCGCCTCTACTTCAGAACATAGGAACAGGAGTGGGCCATTCATGTGTTACCCTCGAGGCTGTTCCGCCATTCAATGAGATCATGGCTGATCTGCATCATAACTCCATCCACCCGCCTTGGCTCCATTTCCTTTAATACCTTTGGCTAACAAAAATCTATCGACCTCAGATCGGTGTGTTACAGTTGGTGTGTCAGGGTCAGAGTGTTACGGTCAGAATGTTGCAGTGAGTGTGTTACGGTCATTATGTTACGGTCATTATGTTACGGTCTATGTGTTTCAGTCGATGTGTTCCAGTCTATATGTTACGGTCAGTGTGTTACGATCGGCATGTTAAGGTCGATGTGTTACAGTCAGTGTGTTACGATTCATATGTTATGGTCAGTGTACTATGTTTGATGTGTTACAGTCTATATATTATGGTCTGTGTGTTCTGGTCATTGTGTCACGGTCTATATGTTATGGTCAGTGTGTTGGGGCTATGTGTTATGGTCAGTGTATAACGGTTGATGTGTTATTGTTGGTGAATTGTGGTTGGTGTGTTACAGTCAATAGGTTACGTTCGGTGTGTTACGGCCGGTGCGTTTCGGTCTATATATTACAGCCAGTGTGTTACGGTTAGTGTGTTACAGTCTACATGTTACGGTGAGTATGTTACAGTCGGTGCGTTACGGACGGTTTGTTACAGTCAGAATGTTCTGGTCAGTGTGTTACGATAGGTTTATACGTTACGTTCGATAAGTTACGCTCGATGTGTTATTGTTGGTGTGTTACAATCAATGTGTTACAGTCGATGTGTTACGGTCTTTATATTACAGTGTATGTGTTACGGTCTATGTATTATTGTTGGTGTGTTGCGGTCAGCGTGTTACGATTCATATGTTACAGTCTATGTTTTACAGTCGATGTGGTACGGTCATTGTGTTGCGGTCTATGTGTTATGGTCGGCGTGTTACGGTCTATATATTACAGCCAGTGTGTTACGGTTGTTGTGTTACAGACTACATTTTATGGTCGGTGCGTTACGGCTTGTGCCTTATGGGTGGTGCATTACAGTCGGTTTGCTACAGTCAGAATGTTCTGGTCAGTGTGTTACGATCGGTTTATACGTTACGTTCGATATATTATTGTTGGTGTGTTGTGGTCGATGTGTTAGGGTTGGTGTATTACAGATGGTGTGTTACAGTTGATGTATTACTGTCTATATATTACGGTGCATGTGTTACGGTCGATGTATTATTGTTGGTGTGTTGTGGTCAGTGTGTTACGATCCATGTGTTACAGTCTATGTGTTATGTTCAATGTGTTACAGTCGGTTTGTTACGGTCTATGTTTTACAGTCGATGTGGTACGGTCATAGTGTTACGGTCAATGTGGTACGGTCTATATCTTACGGTTGATGTGTTACGGTCGATGTGTTACGATCCATATGTTATGGTCTATGCGTTATGTTCGATGTGTTACAGTCGGCTTGTTACGGTCTATGTTTTACAGTTGATGTGGTACGGTCATTGTGTTGTGGTCTATGTGTTACAGCCGATGTGTTACGGTCTGTATCCTACGGTCGGTGTGTTAGGGTTAGTGTGTTACGGTCTATATATTACGGTACATGTGAGATGGTCGGTGTGTTACGGTCATTATGTTAGGGTCTATGTGTTACAGTCGATGTGTTCTGGTCTATATGTTACGGTCAGAATGTTATGATCAGTGTGTTACGATCCATTTGTTACAGTTGGTGTGTTATGGTTGATGCATTACAGTCGGTGTGTTATTGCTAGTGTGTTGCAGTCGTTGTGTTACGATCTATAGTTATGGCCTATGCGTTATATTCGATGTGTTAGGGTTGGCTTGTTACAGTTTATGTTTTACAGTCGATGTGTTACTGTCATGGTGTTGTGGTCAATGTGTTATGGTCACTGTGTTACAGACGATGTATGTTGCGGTCTATATATTACGGTCGGTACGTTACAGTTGTTGTGTTACGATCCATATCTTACAGTCGATGCATTATGTTCGATATGTTACGCTCGATGTTTTATTGTTGGTGTGTTACGGTTCATTTGTTATGGTCAGTGTACGACGTTTGATGTGTTACAGTCTGGAGATTACGGTCGGTGTGTTACGGTCATTGTGTCATGGTCTATATATTACAGTCATTGTTTTGCAGCCCATGTATTATGTTCAGTGTGTTACGGTCGGTACGTTATGGTCGGTGCGTTACGATTGGTGCGTCACAGCCAGTGCATTACAGTCGGTTTGTTTCGGTCAGAATGTTATGGTCGTTTTTTTATGATTGGTGTGTTACGGTCGGTGTGTTATGGTCAATGTGTGACGATTGGTGTGTTACGGTCGGTGTGTTATGGTCAATGTGTGACGATTGGTGTGTTACGGTCGGTGTGTTACACTTTGTGCGTTATGGATCATGTGTTATGGTCAGTGTACTATGTTTGATGTGTTACAGTCTATATATTACAGTCGATGTGTTAAGGTCTATATGTTATGGTGTATATGTTACAGTCGATGTGATATTGTTGGTGTGCTGCCATTAATTTTTTCAATCTATATGTTACAGTCTATGTTCAATGTATTACCGTCAGCTTGTTACGGTCTATGTTTTACAGTCATTGTGTTACATTCTGAGTGTTACCGCCTATGTGTTTCAGTCTATGTGTTATGGTCAGTGTGTTATGGTCTATGTATTACAGTCGGTGTGTTACAGTCAATGTGTTAAGGTCGGTGTGTTACAGTCAATGTGTTACGGTCGGTGTGTTACAGTCAATGTGTTACGGTCGGTGTGTTACAGTCAATTTGTTACGGTCGGTGTGTTACAGTCAATGTGTTACGGTCGGTGTGTTACAGTCAATGTGTTAAGGTCGGTGTGTTACAGTCAATGTGTTACGGTCGGTGTGTTACAGTCAATTTGTTACGGTCGGTGTGTTACAGTCAATGTGTTAAGGTCGGTGTGTTACAGTCAATTTGTTACGGTCGGTGTGTTACAGTCAATGTGTTAAGGTCGGTGTGTTACAGTCAATTTGTTACGGTCGGTGTGTTACAGTCAATGTGTTACGGTCGGTGTGTTACAGTCAATGTGTTACGGTCGGTGTGTTACAGTCAATTTGTTACGGTCGGTGTGTTACAGTCAATGTGTTACGGTCGGTGTGTTACAGTCAATGTGTTACGGTCGGTGTGTTACAGTCAATGTGTTACGGTCGGTGTGTTACAGTCAATTTGTTACGGTCGGTGTGTTACAGTCAATGTGTTACGGTCGGTGTGTTACAGTCAATGTGTTACGGTCGGTGTGTTACAGTCAATGTGTTACGGTCGGTGTGTTACAGTCAATGTGTTACGGTCGGTGTGTTACAGTCAATGTGTTACGGTCGGTGTGTTACAGTCAATGTGTTACGGTCGGTGTGTTACAGTCAATTTGTTACGGTCGGTGTGTTACATTCGGTGTGGAATGGCCAATGTGTTACAGTCTATATATTACGGTCAGTGCGTTAAAGTTGTTGTGTTACTGTCTATATCTTATGGCCAATGTGTTATGGTCAATATGTTATTGTTGGTGTGTTGCGGTCAATGTGTTACGGTCTATATGTAACAGTCGATGTGTTACGGTTCATGTGTTATGGTCAGTGAACTACGTTTGATGTGTTACAGTCTATATATTACGGTCGGTGTGTTAAGGTCTATAAGTTATGGTCCATGAATTACAAACAGTTTGTTACGGTCGTGTCGTGGTCTTTGTGTCATGGTCATTGTATTACGTTTGATGTGTTACGGTCAGTGTGTTACGGTTTATGATTTACTGTCGCTATGTAACGGTCATTGTGTTGCGGTCTATGTGTTACGGTCGCTGTGCTATGATCGGTGTATTACAGTTGGTTTGTTACAGGCTATATGTTATGGTCTGTGCGTTACAGTCAGTTTGTTATGGTCGATGCATTGCTGTTGATGTGTTACGATCGGTGTGTTACAGTTGGTGTGTTACAGCCTATATATTACGGTCGCTGTGTTACAGTTGTTATGTTATGGTCGATGTGTTACGGTCTATATGATATTGTCAGTGTGCTGCCGTTAATTTTTTTCGATCTATATGTTACAGTCTATGCATTATGTTCAATGTGTTACCGTCGGCTTGTTACGGTCTATGTTTTACAGTCAACGTGTTACAATCACTGTTGCGGTCCATGTGTTACGGTCTGTGTCTTACGGTCGATGTGTTATGATTGGTGTGTTACAGCCGGTGTGTTACGGTCGGTATGTTGCGGTCGTTGTGTTACGGTCGGCGTGTTACGGTCGGCGTGTTACGGGCGGCGTGTTACGGTCGGAGTGTTACGGTCGGAGTGTTACGGGCGGTGTGTTACGGGCGGCGTGTTGCGGGCGGCGTGTTGCGGGCAGAGTGTTGCGGGCAGAGTGTTGCGGGCGGCGTGTTGCGGGCAGTGTGTTACGGGCGGAGTGTTACGGGCGGAGTGTTACGGGCGGAGTGTTACGGGCAGTGTGTTACGGTTGGTGTGTTACGGGCGGTGTGTTACGGGCGGAGTGTTACGGGCAGTGTGTTACGGTTGGTGTGTTACGGGCGGTGTGTTACGGGCGGAGTGTTACGGGCAGTGTGTTACGGGCGGTGTGTTACGGGCGGAGTGTTACGGGCAGTGTGTTACGGGCGGAGTGTTACGGGCAGTGTGTTACGGGCAGTGTGTTACGGGCGGAGTGTTACGGTCGGAGTGTTACGGGCAGTGTGTTACGGGCGGAGTGTTACGGGCAGTGTGTTACGGGCAGTGTGTTACGGGCGGAGTGTTACGGGCAGTGTGTTACGGGCGGAGTGTTACGGGCGGAGTGTTACGGTCGGAGTGTTACGGGCAGTGTGTTACGGGCAGTGTGTTACGGGCAGTGTGTTACGGGCGGAGTGTTACGGTCGGAGTGTTACGGGCAGTGTGTTACGGGCGGAGTGTTACGGGCAGTGTGTTACGGGCAGTGTGTTACGGGCAGTGTGTTACGGGCGGAGTGTTACGGGCGGTGTGTTACGGGCTGTGTGTTACGGTTGGTGTGTTACGGGCAGTGTGTTACGGGCGGAGTGTTACGGGCGGAGTGTTACGGTCGGAGTGTTACGGGCGGTGTGTTACGGGCGGCGTGTTGCGGGCGGCGTGTTGCGGGCAGTGTGTTACGGGCGGTGTGTTACGGGCAGTGTGTTACGGGCGGTGTGTTACGGGCGGTGTGTTACGGGCAGTGTGTTACGGTTGGTGTGTTACGGGCAGTGTGTTACGGGCGGAGTGTTACGGTTGGTGTGTTACGGGCAGTGTGTTACGGGCGGAGTGTTACGGGCGGTGTGTTACGGGCAGTGTGTTACGGGCAGTGTGTTACGGGCGGAGTGTCACGGGCGGTGTGTTACGGGCGGTGTGTTACGGGCAGTGTGTTACGGTTGGTGTGTTACGGTTGGTGTGTTACGGGCAGTGTGTTACGGGCGGAGTGTTACGGTTGGTGTGTTACGGGCAGTGTGTTACGGGCGGAGTGTTACGGTTGGTGTGTTACGGGCAGTGTGTTACGGGCGGAGTGTTGCGGGCGGAGTGTTACGGGCGGAGTGTTACGGGCAGTGTGTTACGGGCAGTGTGTTACGGGCGGAGTGTTACGGTTGGTGTGTTACGGGCAGTGTGTTACAGGCGGAGTGTTACGGGCAGTGTGTTACGGGCGGAGTGTTACGGTCGGTGTGTTACGGGCGGAGTGTTACGGGCAGAGTGTTACGGGCGGAGTGTTACGGGCGGTGTGTTACGGGCAGTGTGTTACGGGCGGAGTGTTACGGGCAGTGTGTTACGGGCGGAGTGTTACGGGCGGAGTGTTACGGGCGGAGTGTTACGGACGGTGTGTTACGGGCGGTGTGTTACGGGCGGTGTGTTACGGGCGGAGTGTTAAGGGCAGTGTGTTACGGGCAGTGTGTTACGGTCGGTGTGTTACGGGCGGAGTGTTACGGGCGGAGTGTTACGGGCGGAGTGTTACGGTCGGTGTGTTACAGACAGTGTGTTACGGGCAGTGTGTTACGGGCGGAGTGTTAAGGGCAGTGTGTTACGGGCAGTGTGTTACGGGCAGTGTGTTACGGTCGGTGTGTTACGGGCGGAGTGTTACGGGCGGAGTGTTACGGGCGGAGTGTTACGGGCAGTGTGTTACGGGCGGAGTGTTACGGGCGGAGTGTTACGGGCAGTGTGTTACGGGCAGAGTGTTACGGGCGGAGTGTTACGGTCGGAGTGTTACGGGCGGAGTGTTACGGTCGGAGTGTTACGGGCGGAGTGTTACGGTCGGTGTGTTACGGGCAGCGTGTAACGGGCGGAGAGTTACGGGCGGAGTGTTACGGGCAGTGTGTTACGGTCGGTGTGTTACGGTCGGTGTGTTACGGGCGGAGTGTTACGGGCAGTGTGTTACGGTCGGTGTGTTACGGTCGGAGTGTTACGGGCAGTGTGTTACGGGCGGAGTGTTACGGTCGGTGTGTTACGGGCGGAGTGTTACGGTCGGTGTGTTACGGGCAGTGTGTTACGGTCGGTGTGTTACGGTCGGTGTGTTACGGTCGGTGTGTTACGGTCGGAGTGTTACGGGCGGAGTGTTACGGGCAGTGTGTTACGGTCGGTGTGTTACGGGCGGAGTGTTACGGGCGGAGTGTTACGGTCGGTGTGTTACGGTCGGTGTGTTACGGTCGGTGTGTTACGGGCGGTGTGTTACGGGCGGTGTGTTACGGTCGGTGTGTTACGGTCGGTGTGTTACGGGCGGTGTGTTACGGGCGGTGTGTTACGGTCGGTGTGTTACGGTCGGTGTGTTACGGGCGGTGTGTTACGGTCGGTGTGTTACGGTCGGTGTGTTACGGGCGGTGTGTTACGGTCGGTGTGTTACGGTCGGAGTGTTACGGTCGGTGTGTTACGGGCGGTGTGTTACGGTCGGTGTGTTACGGTCGGTGTGTTACGGTCGGTGTGTTACGGTCGGTGTGTTACGGGCGGTGTGTTACGGTCGGTGTGTTACGGTCGGTGTGTTACGGGCGGTGTGTTACGGTCGGTGTGTTACGGTCGGAGTGTTACGGGCGGAGTGTTACGGGCGGAGTGTTACGGGCAGTGTGTTACGGTCGGTGTGTTACGGTCGGTGGGTTACGGGCGGAGTGTTACGGGCGGAGTGTTACGGGCGGAGTGTTACGGTCGGTGTGTTACAGGCAGTGTGTTACGGGCAGTGTGTTACGGGCGGAGTGTTACGGGCAGTGTGTTACGGGCAGTGTGTTACGGGCGGAGTGTTACGGTCGGTGTGTTACAGGCAGTGTGTTACGGGCAGTGTGTTACGGTCGGTGTGTTACGGGCGGAGTGTTACGGGCGGAGTGTTACGGGCAGTGTGTTACGGGCGGAGTGTTACGGTCGGAGTGTTACGGTCGGAGTGTTACGGGCAGTGTGTTACGGGCAGTGTGTTACGGGCGGAGTGTTACGGGCAGTGTGTTACGGGCAGTGTGTTACGGTTGGTGTGTTACGGTTGGTGTGTTACGGTTGGTGTGTTACGGGCGGAGTGTTACGGGCGGAGTGTTACGGTTGGTGTGTTACGGGCAGTGTGTTACGGGCGGAGTGTTACGGTTGGTGTGTTACGGGCAGTGTGTTACGGGCAGTGTGTTACGGGCGGAGTGTTACGGGCGGAGTGTTACGGGCAGTGTGTTACGGGCGGTGTGTTACGGTCGGTGTGTTACGGGCGGAGTGTTACGGTCGGTGTGTTACGGGCGGAGTGTTACGGGCGGAGTGTTACGGGCAGTTTGTTACGGGCAGTGTGTTACGGTCGGAGTGTTACGGGCAGTCTGTTACGGTCGGAGTGTTACGGGCAGTGTGTTACGGGCAGAGTGTTACGGTCGGTGTGTTACGGGCGGAGTGTTACGGTCGGTGTGTTACGGGCAGTGTGTTACGGGCAGTGTGTTACGGTCGGTGTGTTCCGGTCGGTGTGTTACGGTCGGAGTGTTACGGTCGGTGTGTTACGGGCGGTGTGTTACGGTCGGTGTGTTACGGTCGGAGTGTTACGGGCAGTGTGTTACGGGCGGAGTGTTACGGTCGGTGTGTTACGGGCGGAGTGTTACGGTCGGAGTGTTACGGGCAGTGTGTTACGGGCGGAGTGTTACGGTCGGTGTGTTACGGGCGGAGTGTTACGGTCGGTGTGTTACGGGCAGTGTGTTACGGTCGGTGTGTTACGGTCGGTGTGTTACGGGCAGTGTGTTACGGTCGGTGTGTTACGGGCGGAGTGTTACGGGCGGAGTGTTACGGGCGGTGTGTTACGGGCGGTGTGTTACGGTCGGTGTGTTACGGGCAGTGTGTTACGGTCGGTGTGTTACGGTCGGTGTGTTACGGGCGGTGTGTTACGGGCGGTGTGTTACGGGCGGTGTGTTACGGGCAGTGTGTTACGGGCGGAGTGTTACGGGCGGAGTGTTACGGGCAGTGTGTTACGGGCAGTGTGTTACGGGCGGTGTGTTACGGTCGGAGTGTTACGGGCGGAGTGTTACGGGCAGTGTGTTACGGTCGGCGTGTTACGGTCGGTGTGTTACGGTCGGCGTGTTACGGTCGGCGTGTTACGGGCGGTGTGTTACGGTCGGTGGGTTACGGGCGGAGTGTTACGGGCGGAGTGTTACGGGCGGAGTGTTACGGGCAGTGTGTTACGGGCGGAGTGTTACGGGCAGTGTGTTACGGGCGGAGTGTTACGGGCGGTGTGTTACGGTCGGAGTGTTACGGTCGGTGTGTTACGGGCAGTGTGTTACGGGCGGAGTGTTACGGGCGGAGTGTTACGGGCGGAGTGTTACGGTCGGTGTGCTACGGGCAGTGTGTTACGGGCGGAGTGTTACGGGCAGTGTGTTATGGGCGGTGTGTTACGGGCGGAGTGTTACGGTCGGAGTGTTACGGTCGGTGTGTTACGGTCGGCGTGTTACGGGCGGCGTGTTACGGTCGGCGTGTTACGGGCGGAGTGTTACGGGCAGTGTGTTACGGGCAGTGTGTTACGGGCGGTGTGTTACGGTCGGTGTGTTACGGGCGGAGTGTTACGGTCGGTGTGTTACGGGCAGTGTGTTACGGGCAGTGTGTTACGGTCGGTGTGTTACGGTCGGTGTGTTACGGGCGGAGTGTTACGGTCGGTGTGTTACGGGCAGTGTGTTACGGTCGGTGTGTTACGGTCGGAGTGTTACGGGCAGTGTGTTACGGGCGGAGTGTTACGGGCGGAGTGTTACGGGCGGAGTGTTACGGTCGGTGTGTTACGGGCAGTGTGTTACGGGCAGTGTGTTACGGTCGGTGTGTTACGGTCGGTGTGTTACGGTCGGTGTGTTACGGGCGGAGTGTTACGGGCGGTGTGTTACGGGCGGTGTGTTACGGGCGGAGTGTTACGGGCGGAGTGTTACGGGCAGTGTGTTACGGTCGGTGTGTTACGGTCGGTGTGTTACGGACGGAGTGTTACGGTCGGTGTGTTACGGGCGGAGTGTTACGGTCGGCGTGTTACGGGCGGCGTGTTACGGTCGGCGTGTTACGGGCAGCGTGTTACGGGCAGCGTGTTACGGGCGGAGTGTTACGGTCGGTGTGTTACGGGCGGAGTGTTACGGTCGGTGTGTTACGGGCAGTGTGTTACGGGCAGTGTGTTACGGTCGGTGTGTTACGGTCGGTGTGTTACGGGCGGAGTGTTACGGTCGGTGTGTTACGGGCAGTGTGTTACGGTCGGTGTGTTACGGTCGGAGTGTTACGGGCAGTGTGTTACGGGCGGAGTGTTACGGGCGGAGTGTTACGGGCGGAGTGTTACGGTCGGTGTGTTACGGGCGGTGTGTTACGGGCGGTGTGTTACGGTCGGTGTGTTACGGGCGGTGTGTTACGGGCGGAGTGTTACGGGCGGTGTGTTACGGTCGGTGTGTTACGGGCGGAGTGTTACGGGCGGAGTGTTACGGGCAGTGTGTTACGGGCGGTGTGTTACGGTCGGTGTGTTACGGGCAATGTGTTACGGGCGGTGTGTTACGGTCGGTATGTTACGGTCGGTGTGTTACGGTCGGTGTGTTACGGGCAGTGTGTTACGGGCGGAGTGTTACGGTCGGTGTGTTACGGTCGGCGTGTTACGGTCGGCGTGTTACGGGCGGCGTGTTACGGTCGGCGTGTTACGGGCGGTGTGTTACGGTCGGTGTGTTACGGTCGGTGGGTTACGGGCGGAGTGTTACGGTCGGTGTGTTACGGTCGGTGTGTTACGGGCGGAGTGTTACGGTCGGTGTGTTACGGGCGGAGTGTTACGGTCGGCGTGTTACGGGCAGTGTGTTACGGTCGGTGTGTTACGGTCGGTGTGTTACGGGCGGAGTGTTACGGTCGGTGTGTTACGGGCGGAGTGTTACGGTCGGCGTGTTACGGGCGGCGTGTTACGGTCGGCGTGTTACGGGCGGAGTGTTACGGGCAGTGTGTTACGGGCAGTGTGTTACGGGCAGTGCGTTACGGTCGGAGCGTTACGGGCAGTGTGTTACGGGCGGAGTGTTACGGTCGGTGTGTTACGGGCAGTGTGTTACGGGCAGTGTGTTACGGTCGGTGTGTTACGGTCGGTGTGTTACGGGCGGAGTGTTACGGGCGGAGTGTTACGGTCGGTGTGTTACGGGCGGTGTGTTACGGTCGGTGTGTTACGGTCGGAGTGTTACGGGCGGAGTGTTACGGGCGGAGTGTTACGGGCGGTGTGTTACGGGCAGTGTGTTACGGGCAGTGCGTTACGGTCGGTGTGTTACGGTCGGTGTGTTACGGGCGGTGTGTTACGGGCGGTGTGTTACGGTCGGTGTGTTACGGGCGGAGTGTTACGGGCGGAGTGTTACGGGCAGTGTGTTACGGGCGGTGTGTTACGGTCGGTGTGTTACGGGCAGTGTGTTACGGGCGGTGTGTTACGGTCGGTGTGTTACGGTCGGTGTGTTACGGGCAGTGTGTTACGGGCGGAGTGTTACGGGCGGAGTGTTACGGGCGGAGTGTTACGGTCGGAGTGTTACGGTCGGCGTGTTACGGTCGGCGTGTTACGGGCGGCGTGTTACGGTCGGCGTGTTACGGGCGGTGTGTTACGGACGGTGTGTTACGGTCGGTGGGTTACGGGCGGAGTGTTACGGTCGGTGTGTTACGGTCGGTGTGTTACGGGCGGAGTGTTACGGTCGGTGTGTTACGGGCGGAGTGTTACGGTCGGCGTGTTACGGTCGGCGTGTTACGGTCGGCGTGTTACGGGCGGCGTGTTACGGTCGGCGTGTTACGGGCGGCGTGTTACGGTCGGTGTGGTACGGGCGGAGTGCTACGGGCGGAGTGTTACGGGCGGAGTGTTACGGGCGGTGTGTTACGGTCGGTGTGTTACGGTCGGTGTGTTACGGGCGGAGTGTTACGGGCGGAGTGTTACGGGCAGTGTGTTACGGTCGGTGTGTTACGGGCGGAGTGTTACGGGCGGAGTGTTACGGTCGGTGTGTTACGGTCGGTGTGTTACGGGCGGTGTGTTACGGTCGGTGTGTTACGGGCGGTGTGTTACGGGCAGTGTGTTACGGGCGGAGTGTTACGGGCGGAGTGTTACGGGCAGTGTGTTACGGGCAGTGTGTTACGGGCGGTGTGTTACGGTCGGAGTGTTACGGGCGGAGTGTTACGGGCAGTGTGTTACGGTCGGTGTGTTACGGTCGGTGTGTTACGGTCGGCGTGTTACGGTCGGCGTGTTACGGGCGGTGTGTTACGGTCGGTGTGTTACGGTCGGTGGGTTACGGGCGGAGTGTTACGGGCGGAGTGTTACGGGCGGAGTGTTACGGGCAGTGTGTTACGGGCGGAGTGTTACGGGCAGTGTGTTACGGACAGTGTGTTACGGTCGGTGTGTTACGGGCGGAGTGTTACGGGCGGAGTGTTACGGTCGGTGTGTTACGGGCAGTGTGTTACGGGCAGTGTGTTACGGGCGGTGTGTTACGGGCGGAGTGTTACGGTCGGAGTGTTACGGGCAGTGTGTTACGGGCAGTGTGTTACGGGCGGAGTGTTACGGGCGGAGTGTTACGGTAGGTGTGTTACGGGCGGTGTGTTACGGGCAGTGTGTTACGGGCAGTGTGTTACGGGCGGAGTGTTACGGGCGGAGTGTTACGGGCAGTGTGTTCCGGGCGGTGTGTTACGGTCGGTGTGTTACGGGCGGAGTGTTACGGGCGGAGTGTTACGGGCAGTGTGTTACGGTCGGTGTGTTACGGTCGGTGTGTTACGGGCGGAGTGTTACGGGCGGAGTGTTACGGTCGGCGTGTTACGGGCGGCGTGTTACGGTCGGCGTGTTACGGGCGGAGTGTTACGGGCAGTGTGTTACGGGCAGTGTGTTACGGGCAGTGTGTTACGGGCGGAGTGTTACGGGCGGAGTGTTACGGTCGGTGTGTTCCGGGCGGTGTGTTACGGGCAGTGTGTTACGGTCGGTGTGTTACGGTCGGTGTGTTACGGGCGGAGTGTTACGGTCGGTGTGTTACGGGCAGTGTGTTACGGTCGGTGTGTTACGGTCGGAGTGTTACGGGCAGTGTGTTACGGGCGGAGTGTTACGGGCGGAGTGTTACGGGCGGAGTGTTACGGTCGGTGTGTTACGGGCAGTGTGTTACGGTCGGTGTGTTACGGTCGGTGTGTTACGGGCGGAGTGTTACGGGCGGTGTGTTACGGGCGGTGTGTTACGGTCGGTGTGTTACGGGCGGAGTGTTACGGGCGGAGTGTTACGGGCAGTGTGTTACGGGCGGTGTGTTACGGTCGGTGTGTTACGGGCAGTGTGTTACGGGCGGTGTGTTACGGTCGGTGTGTTACGGTCGGTGTGTTACGGGCAGTGTGTTACGGGCGGAGTGTTACGGTCGGCGTGTTACGGTCGGCGTGTTACGGTCGGCGTGTTACGGTCGGCGTGTTACGGGCGGAGTGTTACGGGCGGTGTGTTACGGGCGGTGTGTTACGGTCGGTGTGTTACGGGCGGAGTGTTACGGGCGGAGTGTTACGGGCAGTGTGTTACGGGCGGTGTGTTACGGTCGGTGTGTTACGGGCAGTGTGTTACGGGCGGTGTGTTACGGGCGGTGTGTTACGGTCGGTGTGTTACGGGCGGAGTGTTACGGGCGGAGTGTTACGGTCGGCGTGTTACGGTCGGCGTGTTACGGTCGGCGTGTTACGGGCGGCGTGTTACGGTCGGCGTGTTACGGGCGGCGTGTTACGGGCGGCGTGTTACGGGCGGTGTGTTACGGTCGGTGTGTTACGGTCGGTGTGTTACGGGCGGAGTGTTACGGTCGGTGTGTTACGGTCGGTGTGTTACGGGCGGAGTGTTACGGTCGGTGTGTTACGGGCGGAATGTTACGGTCGGCGTGTTACGGGCAGTGTGTTACGGTCGGTGTGTTACGGTCGGTGTGTTACGGGCGGAGTGTTACGGTCGGTGTGTTACGGGCGGAGTGTTACGGTCGGCGTGTTACGGGCGGCGTGTTACGGGCGGAGTGTTCCGGGCAGTGTGTTACGGGCGGAGTGTTACGGTCGGTGTGTTACGGGCGGAGTGTTACGGTCGGTGTGTTACGGGCAGTGTGTTACGGGCAGTGTGTTACGGTCGGTGTGTTACGGTCGGTGTGTTACGGGCGGAGTGTTACGGTCGGTGTGTTACGGGCAGTGTGTTACGGTCGGTGTGTTACGGTCGGAGTGTTACGGGCAGTGTGTTACGGGCGGAGTGTTACGGGCGGAGTGTTACGGGCGGTGTGTTACGGGCAGTGTGTTACGGGCAGTGTGTTACGGTCGGTGTGTTACGGGCGGTGTGTTACGGGCGGTGTGTTACGGGCGGTGTGTTACGGTCGGTGTGTTACGGGCGGAGTGTTACGGGCAGTGTGTTACGGGCGGTGTGTTACGGGCGGTGTGTTACGGTCGGTGTGTTACGGGCAGTGTGTTACGGGCGGTGTGTTACGGTCGGTGTGTTACGGTCGGTGTGTTACGGGCAGTGTGTTACGGGCGGAGTGTTACGGTCGGAGTGTTACGGTCGGCGTGTTACGGTCGGCGTGTTACGGGCGGCGTGTTACGGTCGGCGTGTTACGGGCGGTGTGTTACGGTCGGTGTGTTACGGTCGGTGGGTTACGGGCGGAGTGTTACGGTCGGTGTGTTACGGTCGGTGTGTTACGGGCGGAGTGTTACGGTCGGTGTGTTACGGTCGGCGTGTTACGGTCGGCGTGTTACGGTCGGCGTGTTACGGGCGGCGTGTTACAGGCAGTGTGTTACGGGCAGTGTGTTACGGGCGGTGTGTTACGGGCGGTGTGTTACGGTCGGTGTGTTACGGGCGTGTTACGGGCAGTGTGTTACGGTCGGAGTGTTACGGGCAGTGTGTTACGGGCGGAGTGTTACGGGCAGTGTGTTACGGTCGGAGTGTTACGGGCAGTGTGTTACGGGCAGTGTGTTACGGGCAGTGTGTTACGGTTGGTGTGTTACGGTTGGTGTGTTACGGTTGGTGTGTTACGGGCAGTGTGTTACGGGCGGAGTGTTACGGGCGGAGTGTTACGGTCGGTGTGTTACGGGCAGTGTGTTACGGGCAGTGTGTTACGGGCAGTGTGTTACGGGCGGAGTGTTACGGTTGGTGTGTTACGGGCAGTGTGTTACGGGCAGTGTGTTACGGTCGGAGTGTTACGGGCAGTGTGTTACGGGCGGTGTGTTACGGTTGGTGTGTTACGGGCAGTGTGTTACGGGCAGTGTGTTACGGGCAGTGTGTTACGGTTGGTGTGTTACGGTTGGTGTGTTACGGGCAGTGTGTTACGGGCAGTGTGTTACGGGCAGTGTGTTACGGGCGGAGTGTTACGGTCGGAGTGTTACGGGCAGTGTGTTACGGTTGGTGTGTTACGGGCAGTGTGTTACGATTGGTGTGTTACGGGCAGTGTGTTACGGTTGGTGTGTTACGGGCAGTGTGTTACGGGCGGTGTGTTACGGTTGGTGTGTTACGGGCAGTGTGTTACGGGCAGTGTGTTACAGTTGGTGTGTTACGGGCGGAGTGTTACGGTCGGTGTGTTACGGGCGGAGTGTTACGGTCGGTGTGTTACGGGCGGAGTGTTACGGGCGGAGTGTTACGATTGGCATGTTACGGGCAGCGTGTAACGGGCGGAGTGTTACGGGCGGAGTGTTACGGGCAGTGTGTTACGGTCGGTGTGTTACGGTCGGTGTGTTACGTGCGGAGTGTTACGGTCGGTGTGTTACGGGCAGCGTGTAACGGGCGGAGTGTTACGGGCGGAGTGTTACGGGCAGTGTGTTACGGGCAGTGTGTTACGGGCAGTGTGTTACGGTCGGAGTGTTACGGTCGGTGTGTTACGGGCGGAGTGTTACGGGCAGTGTGTTACGGGCAGTGTGTTACGGTCGGAGTGTTCCGGTCGGTGTGTTACGGGCAGTGTGTTACGGGCGGAGTGTTACGGTCGGTGTGTTACGGGCGGAGTGTTACGGGCAGTGTGTTACGGGCAGTGTGTTACGGTCGGAGTGTTACGGTCGGTGTGTTACGGGCGGAGTGTTACGGGCAGTGTGTTACGGGCAGTGTGTTACGGGCAGTGTGTTACGGGCGGAGTGTTACGGGCGGAGTGTTACGGTCGGTGTGTTACGGGCGGAGTGTTACGGGCAGTGTGTTACGGGCAGTGTGTTACGGGCGGAGTGTTACGGTCGGAGTGTTACGGTCGGTGTGTTACGGGCAGTGTGTTACGGTCGGAGTGTTACGGTCGGAGTGTTACGGTCGGAGTGTTACGGGCGGAGTGTTACGGGCGGTGTGTTACGGGCGGAGTGTTACGGTCGGAGTGTTACGGTCGGTGTGTTACGGGCAGTGTGTTACGGGCGGAGTGTTACGGTCGGAGTGTTACGGTCGGAGTGTTACGGGCGGTGTGTTACGGGCGGTGTGTTACGGTCGGTGTGTTACGGGCAGTGTGTTACGGGCGGTGTGTTACGGTCGGTGTGTTACGGGCGGAGTGTTACGGTCGGTGTGTTACGGTCGGAGTGTTACGGGCGGAGTGTTACGGGCGGTGTGTTACGGTCGGTGTGTTACGGGCGGTGTGTTACGGGCGGAGTGTTACGGTCGGAGTGTTACGGGCGGAGTGTTACGGGCAGTG
This sequence comes from Heptranchias perlo, assembly GCF_035084215.1. NCBI lineage: Eukaryota > Metazoa > Chordata > Chondrichthyes > Hexanchiformes > Hexanchidae > Heptranchias > Heptranchias perlo. The sequence continues at coordinate 43,044 of NW_027139844.1, forward strand.
TGTTACGGGCGGTGTGTTACGGTCGGTGTGTTACGGGCAGAGTGTTACGGTCGGTGTGTTACGGGCGGAGTGTTACGGGCGGTGTGTTACGGTCGGTGTGTTACGGGCGGTGTGTAACGGTCGGAGTGTTACGGTCGGAGTGTTACGGGCGGAGTGTTACGGGCGGTGTGTTACGGTCGGTGTGTTACGGTCAGAGTGTTACGGTCGGTGTGTTACGGTCGGAGTGTTACGGGCGGCGTGTTACGGTCGGCGTGTTACGGGCGGCGTGTTACGGGCGGCGTGTTACGGGCGGTGTGTTACGGTCGGTGTGTTACGGTCGGTGTGTTACGGGCGGAGTGTTACGGTCGGTGTGTTACGGTCGGTGTGTTACGGGCGGAGTGTTACGGTCGGTGTGTTACGGGCGGAATGTTACGGTCGGCGTGTTACGGGCAGTGTGTTACGGTCGGTGTGTTACGGTCGGTGTGTTACGGGCGGAGTGTTACGGTCGGTGTGTTACGGGCGGAGTGTTACGGTCGGCGTGTTACGGGCGGCGTGTTACGGGCGGAGTGTTCCGGGCAGTGTGTTACGGGCGGAGTGTTACGGTCGGTGTGTTACGGGCAGTGTGTTACGGGCGGTGTGTTACGGTCGGTGTGTTACGGTCGGTGTGTTACGGGCAGTGTGTTACGGGCGGAGTGTTACGGTCGGAGTGTTACGGTCGGCGTGTTACGGTCGGCGTGTTACGGGCGGCGTGTTACGGTCGGCGTGTTACGGGCGGTGTGTTACGGTCGGTGTGTTACGGTCGGTGGGTTACGGGCGGAGTGTTACGGTCGGTGTGTTACGGTCGGTGTGTTACGGGCGGAGTGTTACGGTCGGTGTGTTACGGTCGGCGTGTTACGGTCGGCGTGTTACGGGCGGCGTGTTACAGGCAGTGTGTTACGGGCAGTGTGTTACGGGCGGTGTGTTACGGGCGGTGTGTTACGGTCGGTGTGTTACGGGCGTGTTACGGGCAGTGTGTTACGGTCGGAGTGTTACGGGCAGTGTGTTACGGGCGGAGTGTTACGGGCAGTGTGTTACGGTCGGAGTGTTACGGGCAGTGTGTTACGGGCAGTGTGTTACGGGCAGTGTGTTACGGGCAGTGTGTTACGGTTGGTGTGTTACGGTTGGTGTGTTACGGTTGGTGTGTTACGGGCAGTGTGTTACGGGCGGAGTGTTACGGGCGGAGTGTTACGGTCGGTGTGTTACGGGCAGTGTGTTACGGGCAGTGTGTTACGGGCAGTGTGTTACGGGCGGAGTGTTACGGTTGGTGTGTTACGGGCAGTGTGTTACGGGCAGTGTGTTACGGTCGGAGTGTTACGGGCAGTGTGTTACGGGCGGTGTGTTACGGTTGGTGTGTTACGGGCAGTGTGTTACGGGCAGTGTGTTACGGGCAGTGTGTTACGGTTGGTGTGTTACGGTTGGTGTGTTACGGGCAGTGTGTTACGGGCAGTGTGTTACGGGCAGTGTGTTACGGGCGGAGTGTTACGGTCGGAGTGTTACGGGCAGTGTGTTACGGTTGGTGTGTTACGGGCAGTGTGTTACGGTTGGTGTGTTACGGGCAGTGTGTTACGGTTGGTGTGTTACGGGCAGTGTGTTACGGGCAGTGTGTTACGGGCGGTGTGTTACGGGCGGTGTGTTACGGTCGGTGTGTTACGGGCGTGTTACGGGCAGTGTGTTACGGTCGGAGTGTTACGGACAGTGTGTTACGGGCGGAGTGTTACGGGCAGTGTGTTACGGTCGGAGTGTTACGGGCAGTGTGTTACGGGCAGTGTGTTACGGGCAGTGTGTTACGGGCAGTGTGTTACGGTTGGTGTGTTACGGTTGGTGTGTTACGGTTGGTGTGTTACGGGCAGTGTGTTACGGGCGGAGTGTTACGGGCGGAGTGTTACGGTCGGTGTGTTACGGGCAGTGTGTTACGGGCAGTGTGTTACGGGCAGTGTGTTACGGGCGGAGTGTTACGGTTGGTGTGTTACGGGCAGTGTGTTACGGGCAGTGTGTTACGGTCGGAGTGTTACGGGCAGTGTGTTACGGGCGGTGTGTTACGGTTGGTGTGTTACGGGCAGTGTGTTACGGGCAGTGTGTTACGGGCAGTGTGTTACGGTTGGTGTGTTACGGTTGGTGTGTTACGGGCAGTGTGTTACGGGCAGTGTGTTACGGGCAGTGTGTTACGGGCGGAGTGTTACGGTCGGAGTGTTACGGGCAGTGTGTTACGGTTGGTGTGTTACGGGCAGTGTGTTACGGTTGGTGTGTTACGGGCAGTGTGTTACGGTTGGTGTGTTACGGGCAGTGTGTTACGGGCGGTGTGTTACGGTTGGTGTGTTACGGGCAGTGTGTTACGGGCAGTGTGTTACAGTTGGTGTGTTACGGGCGGAGTGTTACGGTCGGTGTGTTACGGGCGGAGTGTTACGGTCGGTGTGTTACGGGCGGAGTGTTACGGGCGGAGTGTTACGATTGGCATGTTACGGGCAGCGTGTAACGGGCGGAGTGTTACGGGCGGAGTGTTACGGGCAGTGTGTTACGGTCGGTGTGTTACGGTCGGTGTGTTACGTGCGGAGTGTTACGGTCGGTGTGTTACGGGCAGCGTGTAACGGGCGGAGTGTTACGGGCGGAGTGTTACGGGCAGTGTGTTACGGGCAGTGTGTTACGGTCGGAGTGTTACGGTCGGTGTGTTACGGGCGGAGTGTTACGGGCAGTGTGTTACGGGCAGTGTGTTACGGTCGGAGTGTTCCGGTCGGTGTGTTACGGGCAGTGTGTTACGGGCGGAGTGTTACGGTCGGTGTGTTACGGGCGGAGTGTTACGGGCAGTGTGTTACGGGCAGTGTGTTACGGTCGGAGTGTTACGGTCGGTGTGTTACGGGCGGAGTGTTACGGGCAGTGTGTTACGGGCAGTGTGTTACGGGCAGTGTGTTACGGGCGGAGTGTTACGGGCGGAGTGTTACGGTCGGTGTGTTACGGGCGGAGTGTTACGGGCAGTGTGTTACGGGCAGTGTGTTACGGGCGGAGTGTTACGGTCGGAGTGTTACGGTCGGTGTGTTACGGGCAGTGTGTTACGGTCGGAGTGTTACGGTCGGAGTGTTACGGTCGGAGTGTTACGGGCGGAGTGTTACGGGCGGTGTGTTACGGGCGGAGTGTTACGGTCGGAGTGTTACGGTCGGTGTGTTACGGGCAGTGTGTTACGGGCGGAGTGTTACGGTCGGAGTGTTACGGTCGGAGTGTTACGGGCGGTGTGTTACGGGCGGTGTGTTACGGTCGGTGTGTTACGGGCAGTGTGTTACGGGCGGTGTGTTACGGTCGGTGTGTTACGGGCGGAGTGTTACGGTCGGTGTGTTACGGTCGGAGTGTTACGGGCGGAGTGTTACGGGCGGTGTGTTACGGTCGGTGTGTTACGGGCGGTGTGTTACGGGCGGAGTGTTACGGTCGGAGTGTTACGGGCGGAGTGTTACGGGCAGTGTGTTACGGGCGGTGTGTTACGGTCGGTGTGTTACGGGCAGAGTGTTACGGTCGGTGTGTTACGGGCGGAGTGTTACGGGCGGTGTGTTACGGTCGGTGTGTTACGGGCGGTGTGTAACGGTCGGAGTGTTACGGTCGGAGTGTTACGGGCGGAGTGTTACGGGCGGTGTGTTACGGTCGGTGTGTTACGGTCAGAGTGTTACGGTCGGTGTGTTACGGTCGGAGTGTTACGGTCGGTGTGTTACGGGCGGTGTGTTACGGGCGGTGTGTTACGGGCAGTGTGTTACGGTTGGTGTGTTACGGGCGGAGTGTTACGGGCGGAGTGTTACGATTGGCATGTTACGGGCAGCGTGTAACGGGCGGAGTGTTACGGGCGGAGTGTTACGGGCAGTGTGTTACGGTCGGTGTGTTACGGGCGGAGTGTTACGGTCGGTGTGTTACGGGCGGAGTGTTACGGGCGGAGTGTTACGATTGGCATGTTACGGGCAGCGTGTAACGGGCGGAGTGTTACGGGCGGAGTGTTACGGGCAGTGTGTTACGGTCGGTGTGTTACGGTCGGTGTGTTACGTGCGGAGTGTTACGGTCGGTGTGTTACGGGCAGCGTGTAACGGGCGGAGTGTTACGGGCGGAGTGTTACGGGCAGTGTGTTACGGGCAGTGTGTTACGGTCGGAGTGTTACGGTCGGTGTGTTACGGGCGGAGTGTTACGGGCAGTGTGTTACGGGCAGTGTGTTACGGTCGGAGTGTTACGGTCGGTGTGTTACGGGCAGTGTGTTACGGGCAGTGTGTTACGGTCGGAGTGTTACGGGCGGAGTGTTACGGTCGGTGTGTTACGGGCGGAGTGTTACGGGCGGAGTGTTACGGTCGGTGTGTTACGGGCGGAGTGTTACGGGCAGTGTGTTACGGGCAGTGTGTTACGGGCGGAGTGTTACGGTCGGAGTGTTACGGTCGGTGTGTTACGGGCAGTGTGTTACGGTCGGAGTGTTACGGGCGGAGTGTTACGGGCGGTGTGTTACGGTCGGAGTGTTACGGTCGGAGTGTTACGGGCGGTGTGTTACGGGCGGTGTGTTACGGGCAGTGTGTTACGGTCGGCGTGTTACGGGCAGTGTGTTACGGTCGGTGTGTTACGGGCGGAGTGTTACGGTCGGTGTGTTACGGGCGGAGTGTTACGGGCGGAGTGTTACGGGCGGTGTGTTACGGGCGGTGTGTTACGGTCGGTGTGTTACGGGCGGAGTGTTACGGTCGGTGTGTTACGGGCGGATTGTTACGGGCGGTGTGTTACGGGCGGTGTGTTACGGGCGGTGTGTTACGGGCGGAGTGTTACGGGCGGTGTGTTACGGTCGGTGTGTTACGGTCGGAGTGTTACGGGCAGTGTGTTACGGGCAGTGTGTTACGGTCGGTGTGTTACGGTCGGAGTGTTACGGGCGGAGTGTTACGGTCGGAGTGTTACGGGCAGTGTGTTACGGGCAGTGTGTTACGGTCGGTGTGTTACGGTCGGTGTGTTACGGTCGGAGTGTTACGGGCAGTGTGTTACGGGCAGTGTGTTACGGGCGGTGTGTTACGGTCGGTGTGTTAAGGGCGGTGTGTTACGGGCGGAGTGTTACGGGCGGTGTGTTACGGGCGGTGTGTTACGGGCGGAGTGTTACGGGCGGAGTGTTACGGGCGGTGTGTAACGGGCGGAGTGTTACGGTCGGAGTGTTACGGTCGGAGTGTTACGGGCGGTGTGTTACGGGCGGTGTGTTACGGTCGGTGTGTTACGGGCGGAGTGTTACGGGCGGTGTGTTACGGTCGGTGTGTTACGGGCGGAGTGTTACGGTCAGATTGTTACGGTCGGAGTGTTACGGTCGGAGTGTTACGGGCGGAGTGTTACGGGCGGAGTGTTACGGTCGGAGTGTTACGGTCGGTGTGTTACGGGCGGAGTGTTACGGGCGGAGTGTTACGGGCAGAGTGTTACGGTCGGAGTGTTACGGGCGGAGTGTTACGGGCGGAGTGTTACGGGCGGAGTGTTACGGGCAGAGTGTTACGGTCGGAGTGTTACGGGCGGAGTGTTACGGTCGGAGTGTTACGGTCGGAGTGTTACGGGCGGAGTGTTACGGGCGGTGTGTTACGGTCGGTGTGTTACGGGCGGTGTGTTACGGGCGGTGTGTTACGGGCGGAGTGTTACGGTCGGAGTGTTACGGGCGGTGTGTTACGGGCGGTGTGTTACGGTCGGTGTGTTACGGGCAGTGTGTTACGGGCAGTGTGTTACGGGCGGTGTGTTACGGTCGGTGTGTTACGGGCGGAGTGTTACGGGCGGTGTGTTACGGGCGGAGTGTTACGGGCGGTGTGTTACGGTCGGTGTGTTACGGGCGGAGTGTTACGGGCGGAGTGTTACGGGCGGAGTGTTACGGGCGGTGTGTTACGGGCGGTGTGTTACGGTCGGTGTGTTACGGGCGGTGTGTTACGGGCGGTGTGTTACGGTCGGAGTGTTACGGGCGGAGTGTTACGGGCGGTGTGTTACGGGCGGTGTGTTACGGGCGGTGTGTTACGGGCGGAGTGTTACGGGCGGAGTGTTACGGTCGGCCTGTTACGGGCGGAGTGTTACGGGCGGAGTGTTACGGGCGGTGTGTTACGGGCGGTGTGTTACGGTCGGTGTGTTACGGGCAGTGTGTTACGGGCGGAGTGTTACGGGCGGTGTGTTACGGGGAGTGTGTTACGGGCGGTGTGTTACGGGCGGTGTGTTACGGGCGGAGTGTTACGGGCGGAGTGTTACGGTTGGTGTGTTACGGGCGGTGTGTTACGGGCGGAGTGTTACGGTTGGTGTGTTACGGGCGGTGAGTTACGGGCGGTGTGTTACGGTCGGTGTGTTACGGGCGGAGTGTTACTGGCGGTGTGTTACGGGCGGAGTGTTACGGGCGGAGTGTTACGGGCGGAGTGTTACGGGCGGTGTGTTACGGGCAGTGTGTTACGGGCAGTGTGTTACGGGCGGAGTGTTACGGTCGGTGTGTTACGGGCGGTGTGTTACGGGCGGAGTGTTACGGGCGGAGTGTTACGGGCGGAGTGTTACGGTTGGTGTGTTACGGGCAGTGTGTTACGGTTGGTGTGTTACAGGCGGTGTGTTACGGGCAGTGTGTTACGGGCAGTGTGTTACGGGCAGTGTGTTACGGGCGGAGTGTTACGGTCGGTGTGTTACGGGCGGTGTGTTACGGGCGGTGTGTTACGGGCGGAGTGTTACGGGCGGAGTGTTACGGTCGGTGTGTTACGGGCAGTGTGTTACGGGCGGTGTGTTACGGGCGGTGTGTTACGGGCGGAGTGTTACGGTTGGTGTGTTACGGGCGGTGTGTTACGGGCGGTGTGTTACGGGCGGTGTGTTACGGGCGGAGTGTTGCGGTTGGTGTGTTACGGTTGGTGTGTTACAGGCGGTGTGTTACGGGCGGAGTGTTACGGGCGGAGTGTTACGGGCAGTGTGTTACGGTCGGTGTGTAACGGGCGGAGTGTTACGGGCGGTGTGTTACGGGCGGTGTGTTACGGGCGGAGTGTTACGGGCAGTGTGTTACGGGCGGAGTGTTACGGGCAGAGTGTTACGGGCAGTGTGTTACGGGCAGTGTGTTACGGGCGGAGTGTTACGGTCGGAGTGTTACGGGCGGTGTGTTACGGGCGGTGTGTTACGGGCGGAGTGTTACGGGCAGTGTGTTACGGGCAGTGTGTTACGGGCGGAGTGTTACGGTCGGAGTGTTACGGGCGGTGTGTTACGGGCGGTGTGTTACGGGCGGAGTGTTGCGGGCGGAGTGTTACGGGCGGTGTGTTACGGTCGGTGTGTTACGGGCGGAGTGTTACGGGCGGAGTGTTACGGGCAGTGTGTTACGGTCGGTGTGTAACGGGCGGAGTGTTACGGGCGGTGTGTTACGGGCGGTGTGTTACGGGCGGAGTGTTACGGGCAGTGTGTTACGGGCGGAGTGTTACGGGCAGAGTGTTACGGGCAGTGTGTTACGGTCGGCCTGTTACGGGCGGAGTGTTCCGGTCGGAGTGTTACGGGCGGTGTGTTACGGGCGGTGTGTTACGGTCGGTGTGTTACGGGCGGAGTGTTACGGGCGGTGTGTTACGGTTGGTGTGTTACGGGCGGAGTGTTACGGGCGGTGTGTTACGGGCGGTGTGTTACGGGCTAGTGTTACGGGCAGTGTGTTACGGGCAGTGTGTTACGGGCGGAGTGTTACGGGCGGTGTGTTACGGGCGGTGTGTTACGGGCGGTGTGTTACGGGCGGTGTGTTACGGTCGGTGTGTTACGGGCAGTGTGTTACGGGCTGTGTGTTACGGTCGGAGTGTTACGGGCGGAGTGTTACGGGCGGAGTGTTACGGGCGGTGTGTTACGGTCGGTGTGTTACGGTCGGTGTGTTACGGGCGGAGTGTGACGGGCGGTGTGTTACGGGCGGAGTGTTACGGGCGGAGTGTTACGGGCGGAGTGTTACGGGCGGAGTGTTACGGTTGGTGTGTTACGGGCAGTGTGTTACGGTTGGTGTGTTACAGGCGGTGTGTTACGGGCAGTGTGTTACGGGCAGTGTGTTACGGGCGGAGTGTTACGGTCGGTGTGTTACGGGCGGTGTGTTACGGGCGGTGTGTTACGGGCGGAGTGTTACGGGCGGAGTGTTACGGTCGGTGTGTTACGGGCAGTGTGTTACGGGCGGTGTGTTACGGGCGGTGTGTTACGGGCGGAGTGTTACGGTTGGTGTGTTACGGGCGGTGTGTTACGGGCGGTGTGTTACGGGCGGTGTGTTACGGGCGGAGTGTTGCGGTTGGTGTGTTACGGTTGGTGTGTTACAGGCGGTGTGTTACGGGCGGAGTGTTACGGGCGGAGTGTTACGGGCAGTGTGTTACGGTCGGTGTGTAACGGGCGGAGTGTTACGGGCGGTGTGTTACGGGCGGTGTGTTACGGGCGGAGTGTTACGGGCAGTGTGTTACGGGCGGAGTGTTACGGGCAGAGTGTTACGGGCAGTGTGTTACGGGCAGTGTGTTACGGGCGGAGTGTTACGGTCGGAGTGTTACGGGCGGTGTGTTACGGGCGGTGTGTTACGGGCGGAGTGTTACGGGCAGTGTGTTACGGGCAGTGTGTTACGGGCGGAGTGTTACGGTCGGAGTGTTACGGGCGGTGTGTTACGGGCGGTGTGTTACGGGCGGAGTGTTGCGGGCGGAGTGTTACGGGCGGTGTGTTACGGTCGGTGTGTTACGGGCGGAGTGTTACGGGCGGAGTGTTACGGGCAGTGTGTTACGGTCGGTGTGTAACGGGCGGAGTGTTACGGGCGGTGTGTTACGGGCGGTGTGTTACGGGCGGAGTGTTACGGGCAGTGTGTTACGGGCGGAGTGTTACGGGCAGAGTGTTACGGGCAGAGTGTTACGGTCGGCCTGTTACGGGCGGAGTGTTCCGGTCGGAGTGTTACGGGCGGTGTGTTACGGGCGGTGTGTTACGGTCGGTGTGTTACGGGCGGAGTGTTACGGGCGGTGTGTTACGGTTGGTGTGTTACGGGCGGAGTGTTACGGGCGGTGTGTTACGGGCGGTGTGTTACGGGCTAGTGTTACGGGCAGTGTGTTACGGGCAGTGTGTTACGGGCGGAGTGTTACGGGCGGTGTGTTACGGGCGGTGTGTTACGGGCGGTGTGTTACGGGCGGTGTGTTACGGTCGGTGTGTTACGGGCAGTGTGTTACGGGCTGTGTGTTACGGTCGGAGTGTTACGGGCGGAGTGTTACGGGCGGAGTGTTACGGGCGGTGTGTTACGGTCGGTGTGTTACGGTCGGTGTGTTACGGGCGGAGTGTGACGGGCGGTGTGTTACGGGCGGAGTGTTACGGTCGGCCTGTTACGGGCGGAGTGTTACGGGCGGAGTGTTACGGGCGGAGTGTTACGGGCGGTGTGTTACGGGCAGTGTGTTACGGGCGGAGTGTTACGGGCGGTGTGTTACGGGGAGTGTGTTACGGGCGGTGTGTTACGGGCGGTGTGTTACGGGCGGAGTGTTACGGGCGGAGTGTTACGGTTGGTGTGTTACGGTTGGTGTGTTACGGGCGGAGTGTTACGGTTGGTGTGTTACGGGCGGTGTGTTACGGGCGGTGTGTTACGGTTGGTGTGTTACGGGCGGAGTGTTACGGGCGGAGTGTTACGGTTGGTGTGTTACGGGCAGTGTGTTACGGGCGGTGTGTTACGGGCGGTGTGTTACGGGCAGTGTGTTACGGGCGGTGTGTTACGGTCGGTGTGTTACGGGCAGTGTGTTACGGGCGGTGTGTTACGGTCGGTGTGTTACGGGCGGAGTGTTACGGGCAGTGTGTTACGGGCGATGTGTTACGGGCAGTGTGTTACGGGCGGTGTGTTACGGGCGGAGTGTTACGGGCAGTGTGTTACGGGCGGTGTGTTACGGGCGGTGTGTTACGGTTGGTGTGTTACGGGCAGTGTGTTACGGGCGGTGTGTTACGGGCAGTGTGTTACGGGCGGTGTGTTACGGGCGGTGTGTTACGGGCGGTGTGTTACGGTCGGTGTGTTACGGGCGGAGTGTTACGGGCAGTGTGTTACGGGCGATGTGTTACGGGCGGAGTGTTACGGGCAGTGTGTTACGGGCGGAGTGTTACGGGCGGAGTGTTACGGGCGGAGTGTTACGGTCGGTGTGTTACGGGCGGTGTGTTACGGGCGGAGTGTTGTGGGCGGAGTGTTACGGGCGGTGTGTTACGGTCGGTGTGTTACGGGCGGAGTGTTACGGGCGGAGTGTTACGGGCAGTGTGTTACGGTCGGTGTGTTACGGGCAGTGTGTTACGGGCAGTGTGTTACGGGCAGTGTGTTACGGGCGGAGTGTTACGGGCGGTGTGTTACGGGCGGTGTGTTACGGGCGGTGTGTTACGGGCGGAGTGTTACGGGCAGTGTGTTACGGGCGGAGTGTTACGGGCGGAGTGTTACGGGCAGTGTGTTACGGGCGGTGTGTTACGGTCGGTGTGTTACGGTCGGTGTGTTACGGGCGGAGTGTTACGGGCAGTGTGTTACGGGCGGAGTGTTACGGGCGGAGTGTTACGGGCGGAGTGTTACGGGCAGTGTGTTACGGGCGGTGTGTTACGGTCGATGTGTTACGGGCGGAGTGTTACGGGCGGAGTGTTACGGGCAGTGTGTTACGGGCGGAGTGTTACGGGCGGAGTGTTACGGGCAGTGTGTTACGGGCGGTGTGTTACGGTCGGTGTGTTACGGGCGGAGTGTTACGGTCGGTGTGTTACGGGCGGAGTGTTACGGTCGGTGTGTTACGGGCGGTGTGTTACGGGCGGAGTGTTACGGGCAGTGTGTTACGGGCAGTGTGTTACGGGCATTGTGTTACGGTCGGTGTGTTACGGGCGGTGTGTTACGGGCGGTGTGTTACGGGCGGTGTGTTACGGGCGGAGTGTTACGGGCGGAGTGTTACGGGCGGAGTGTTACGGGCGGAGTGTTACGGGCGGTGTGTTACGGGCGGTGTGTTACGGGCGGAGTGTTATGGGCGGAGTGTTACGGGCGGAGTGTTACGGGCGGTGTGTTACGGGCGGTGTGTTACGGGCGGTGTGTTACGGTCGGAGTGTTACGGGCAGTGTGTTACGGGCGGAGTGTTACGGGCGGTGTGTTACGGGGGGTGTGTTACGGGCGGTGTGTTACGGGCGGTGTGTTACGGGCGGAGTGTTACGGGCGGAGTGTTACGGTTGGTGTGTTACGGGCGGTGTGTTACGGGCGGAGTGTTACGGTCGGTGTGTTACGGGCGGTGTGTTACGGGCGGTGTGTTACGGGCGGAGTGTTACGGTCGGTGTGTTACGGTCGGTGTGTTACGGGCGGTGTGTTACGGGCGGTGTGTTACGGGCGGAGTGTTGCGGTCGGTGTGTTACGGGCGGTGTGTTACGGGCGGTGTGTTACGGGCGGAGTGTTACGGGCGGTGTGTTACGGTCGGTGTGTTACGGTCGGTGTGTTACGGGCGGTGTGTTACGGGCGGAGTGTTACGGGCGGTGTGTTACGGGCGGAGTGTTACGGGCGGTGTGTTACGGGCGGAGTGTTACGGGCGGTGTGTTACGGTCGGTGTGTTACGGGCGGTGTGTTACGGGCGGAGTGTTACGGGCGGTGTGTTACGGGCGGAGTGTTACGGGCGGTGTGTTACGGGCGGTGTGTTATGGGCGGAGTGTTACGGTTGGTGTGTTACGGTTGGTGTGTTACGGGCGGTGTGTTACGGGCGGTGTGTTACGGGCGGAGTGTTACGGTTGGTGTGTTACGGTTGGTGTGTTACGGGCGGTGTGTTACGGGCGGTGTGTTACGGGCGGAGTGTTGCGGTTGGTGTGTTACGGGCAGTGTGTTACGGGCGGTGTGTTACGGGCGGAGTGTTGCGGTTGGTGTGTTACGGGCGGAGTGTTACGGTTGGTGTGTTACGGTTGGTGTGTTACGGGCGGTGTGTTACGGGCGGTGTGTTACGGGCGGAGTGTTGCGGTTGGTGTGTTACGGGCGGAGTGTTACGGTTGGTGTGTTACGGTTGGTGTGTTACGGGCGGTGTGTTACGGGCGGAGTGTTACGGGCGGTGTGTTACGGGCGGAGTGTTACGGTCGGCCTGTTACGGGCGGAGTGTTACGGGCGGAGTGTTACGGGCGGTGTGTTACGGGCGGAGTGTTACGGTTGGTGTGTTACGGGCGGTGTGTTACGGGCGGTGTGTTACGGGCGGAGTGTTGCGGTTGGTGTGTTACGGTTGGTGTGTTACAGGCGGTGTGATACGGGCGGTGTGTTACGGGCGGTGTGTTACGGGCAGTGTGTTACGGGCAGTGTGTTACGGGCGGAGTGTTACGGTCGGTGTGTTACGGGCGGTGTGTTACGGGCAGTGTGTTACGGGCAGTGTGTTACGGGCGGTGTGTTACGGGCGGTGTGTTACGGTTGGTGTGTTACGGGCAGTGTGTTACGGGCGGAGTGTTACGGGCGGAGTGTTACGGGCGGAGTGTTACGGGCGGTGTGTTACGGGCGGTGTGTTACGGGCGGAGTGTTATGGGCGGAGTGTTACGGACGGAGTGTTACGGGCGGTGTGTTACGGGCGGTGTGTTACGGTCGGAGTGTTACGGGCAGTGTGTTACGGGCGGAGTGTTACGGGCGGTGTGTTACGGGGGGTGTGTTACGGGCGGTGTGTTACGGGCGGTGTGTTACGGGCGGAGTGTTACGGGCGGAGTGTTACGGTTGGTGTGTTACGGGCGGTGTGTTACGGGCGGAGTGTTACGGGCGGTGTGTTACGGGCGGTGTGTTACGGGCGGTGTGTTACGGGCGGAGTGTTACGGGCGGTGTGTTACGGGCGGAGTGTTACGGTCGGTGTGTTACGGTCGGTGTGTTACGGGCGGTGTGTTACGGGCGGTGTGTTACGGGCGGAGTGTTGCGGTCGGTGTGTTACGGTCGGTGTGTTACGGGCGGTGTGTTACGGGCGGAGTGTTACGGGCGGTGTGTTACGGTCGGTGTGTTACGGGCGGAGTGTTACGGGCGGAGTGTTGCGGTTGGTGTGTTACGGGCGGTGTGTTACGGGCGGTGTGTTACGGGCGGAGTGTTACGGGCGGTGTGTTACGGTCGGTGTGTTACGGTCGGTGTGTTACGGGCGGTGTGTTACGGGCGGAGTGTTACGGGCGGTGTGTTACGGGCGGAGTGTTACGGGCGGTGTGTTACGGGCGGTGTGTTACGGGCGGTGTGTTACGGGCGGAGTGTTACGGTCGTTGTGTTACGGTCGGTGTGTTACGGGCGGTGTGTTACGGGCGGAGTGTTACGGGCGGTGTGTTACGGGCGGAGTGTTACGGGCGGTGTGTTACGGGCGGTGTGTTATGGGCGGAGTGTTACGGTTGGTGTGTTACGGGCGGTGTGTTACGGGCGGTGTGTTACGGGCGGTGTGTTACGGGCGGAGTGTTACGGTTGGTGTGTTACGGGCGGTGTGTTACGGGCGGTGTGTTACGGGCGGAGTGTTGCGGTTGGTGTGTTACGGGCGGTGTGTTACGGGCGGAGTGTTACGGTTGGTGTGTTACGGTTGGTGTGTTACGGGCGGTGTGTTACGGGCGGAGTGTTACGGGCGGTGTGTTACGGGCGGAGTGTTACGGTCGGCCTGTTACGGGCGGAGTGTTACGGGCGGAGTGTTACGGGCGGTGTGTTACGGGCGGAGTGTTACGGTTGGTGTGTTACGGGCGGTGTGTTACGGTCGGTGTGTTACGGGCGGTGTGTTACGGGCGGTGTGTTACGGGCGGAGTGTTACGGTCGGTGTGTTACGGTCGGTGTGTTACGGGCGGTGTGTTACGGGCGGTGTGTTACGGGCGGAGTGTTGCGGTCGGTGTGTTACGGTCGGTGTGTTACGGGCGGTGTGTTACGGGCGGAGTGTTACGGGCGGTGTGTTACGGTCGGTGTGTTACGGGCGGAGTGTTACGGGCGGAGTGTTGCGGTTGGTGTGTTACGGTCGGTGTGTTACGGGCGGTGTGTTACGGGCGGAGTGTTACGGGCGGTGTGTTACGGTCGGTGTGTTACGGTCGGTGTGTTACGGGCGGTGTGTTACGGGCGGAGTGTTACGGGCGGTGTGTTACGGGCGGAGTGTTACGGGCGGTGTGTTACGGGCGGAGTGTTACGGGCGGTGTGTTACGGGCGGAGTGTTACGGTCGTTGTGTTACGGTCGGTGTGTTACGGGCGGTGTGTTACGGGCGGAGTGTTACGGGCGGTGTGTTACGGGCGGAGTGTTACGGGCGGTGTGTTACGGGCGGTGTGTTATGGGCGGAGTGTTACGGTTGGTGTGTTACGGGCGGTGTGTTACGGGCGGTGTGTTACGGGCGGTGTGTTATGGGCGGAGTGTTACGGTTGGAGTGTTACGGTCGGTGTGTTACGGTTGGTGTGTTACGGTTGGTGTGTTACGGGCGGTGTGTTACGGGCGGTGTGTTACGGGCGGAGTGTTGCGGTTGGTGTGTTACGGGCGGTGTGTTACGGGCGGAGTGTTACGGTTGGTGTGTTACGGTTGGTGTGTTACGGGCGGTGTGTTACGGGCGGAGTGTTACGGGCGGTGTGTTACGGGCGGAGTGTTACGGTCGGCCTGTTACGGGCGGAGTGTTACGGGCGGAGTGTTACGGGCGGAGTGTTACGGTTGGTGTGTTACGGGCGGTGTGTTACGGGCGGAGTGTTACGGTTGGTGTGTTACGGGCGGTGTGTTACGGGCGGTGTGTTACGGGCGGAGTGTTACGGTCGGTGTGTTACGGTTGGTGTGTTACGGGCGGTGTGTTACGGGCGGTGTGTTACGGGCGGAGTGTTACGGGCGGAGTGTTGCGGTTGGTGTGTTGCGGTCGGTGTGTTACGGTCGGTGTGTTACGGGCGGTGTGTTACGGGCGAAGTGTTACGGGCGGTGTGTTACGGGCGGTGTGTTACGGGCGGAGTGTTACGGTTGGTGTGTTACGGTTGGTGTGTTACGGGCGGTGTGTTACGGGCGGTGTGTTACGGGCGGAGTGTTACAGTTGGTGTGTTACGTTCGGTGTGTTACGGGCGGTGTGTTACGGGCGGTGTGTTACGGGCGGAGTGTTGCGGTTGGTGTGTTACGGTTGGTGTGTTACGGGCGGTGTGTTACGGGCGGTGTGTTACGGGCGGAGTGTTACGGTTGGTGTGTTACGGTTGGTGTGTTACGGGCGGTGTGTTACGGTTGGTGTGTTACGGGCGGAGTGTTACGGGCGGTGTGTTACGGGCGGTGTGTTACGGTCGGTGTGTTACGGGCGGTGTGTTACGGTCGGTGTGTTACGGGCGGTGTGTTACGGGCGGTGTGTTACGGGCGGAGTGTTACGGGCGGAGTGTTACGGTCGGTGTGTTACGGGCAGTGTGTTACGGTCGGTGTGTTACGGGCGGTGTGTTACGGGCGGTGTGTTACGGGCGGAGTGTTACGGGCGGAGTGTTACGGTCGGTGTGTTACGGGCAGTGTGTTACGGTCAGTGTGTTACGGGCGGTGTGTTACGGGCGGTGTGTTACGGGCAGTGTGTTACGGGCGGTGTGTTACGGTCGGTGTGTTACGGGCAGTGTGTTACGGGCGGTGTGTTACGGTCGGTGTGTTACGGTCGGAGTGTTACGGGCAGTGTGTTACGGGCGATGTGTTACGGGCAGTGTGTTACGGGCAGTGTGTTACGGGCGGAGTGTTACGGGCAGTGTGTTACGGGCGGTGTGTTACGGTTGGTGTGTTACGGGCAGTGTGTTACGGGCGGTGTGTTACGGGCGGTGTGTTACGGGCGGAGTGTTACGGGCGGAGTGTTACGGGCGGAGTGTTACGGTCGGTTTGTTACGGTCGGTGTGTTACGGGCGGAGTGTTACGGGCGGAGTGTTACGGGCAGTGTGTTACGGTCGGTGTTTTACGGGCGGTGTGTTACGGGCAGTGTGTTACGGGCGGAGTGTTACGGGCGGTGTGTTACGGGCGGTGTGTTACGGGCGGTGTGTTACGGTCGGAGTGTTACGGGCGGAGTGTTACGGGCAGTGTGTTACGGGCAGTGTGTTACGGGCGGAGTGTTACGGGCGGAGTGTTACGGGCAGTGTGTTACGGGCGGTGTGTTACGGTCGGTGTGTTACGGGCGGAGTGTTACGGGCAGTGTGTTACGGGCGGAGTGTTACGGGCAGTGTGTTACGGGCGGTGTGTTACGGGCAGTGTGTTACGGGCGGAGTGTTACGGGCAGTGTGTTACGGGCGGAGTGTTACGGGCGGAGTGTTACGGGCAGTGTGTTACGGGCGGTGTGTTACGGGCGGTGTGTTACGGGCGGAGTGTTACGGTCGGTGTGTTACGGGCGGAGTGTTACGGTCGGTGTGTTACGGGCGGTGTGTTACGGGCGGAGTGTTACGGGCAGTGTGTTACGGGCAGTGTGTTACGGGCATTGTGTTACGGTCGGTGTGTTACGGGCGGAGTGTTACGGGCAGTGTGTTACGGTCGGCGTGTTACGGGCAGTGTGTTACGGTCGGTGTGTTACGGGCAGTGTGTTACGGGCGGAGTGTTACGAGCAGTCTGTTACGGTCGGCGTGTTACGGGCGGTGTGTTACGGGCGGTGTGTTACGGGCGGTGTGTTACGGTTGGTGTGATACGGGCAGTGTGTTACGGGCGGAGTGTTACGGGCGGTGTGTTACGGGCGGTGTGTTACGGGCGGTGTGTTACGGGCGGAGTGTTACGGGCGGTGTGTTACGGTTGGTGTGTTACGGGCGGAGTGTTACGGGCGGTGTGTTACGGACGGTGTGTTACGGGCGGAGTGTTACGGGCGGTGTGTTACGGTCGGTGTGTTACGGGCGGAGTGTTACGGGCGGAGTGTTACGGGCGGTGTGTTACGGGCGGTGTGTTACGGGCGGAGTGTTACGGGCGGTGTGTTACGGGCGGAGTGTTACGGTCGGCCTGTTACGGGCGGAGTGTTACGGGCGGAGTGTTACGGACGGTGTGTTACGGGCGGAGTGTTACGGGCGGTGTGTTACGGTCGGTGTGTTACGGGCGGAGTGTTACGGGCGGTGTGTTACGGGCGGAGTGTTACGGGCGGTGTGTTACGGGCGGAGTGTTACGGTCGGCCTGTTACGGGCGGAGTGTTACGGGCGGTGTGTTACGGGCGGTGTGTTACGGTCGGTGTGTTACGGGCAGTGTGTTACGGGCGGAGTGTTACGGGCGGTGTGTTACGGGGAGTGTGTTACGGGCGGTGTGTTACGGGCGGAGTGTTACGGGCGGAGTGTTACGGGCGGTGTGTTACGGGGAGTGTGTTACGGGCGGTGTGTTACGGGCGGTGTGTTACGGGCGGAGTGTTACGGGCGGAGTGTTACGGTTGGTGTGTTACGGGCGGTGTGTTACGGGCGGAGTGTTACGGTTGGTGTGTTACGGGCGGTGTGTTACGGGCGGTGTGTTACGGGCGGAGTGTTACGGTTGGTGTGTTACGGGCGGAGTGTTACGGGCGGAGTGTTACGGGCGGTGTGTTACGGGCGGTGTGTTACGGGCGGTGTGTTACGGTCGGTGTGTTACGGGCAGTGTGTTACGGGCGGAGTGTTACGGTCGGTGTGTTACGGGCGGTGTGTTACGGGCGGTGTGTTACGGGCAGTGTGTTAAGGTCGGTGTGTTACGGGCGGTGTGTTACGGGCGGTGTGTTACGGGCGGTGTGTTACGGGCGGTGTGTTACGGGCGGTGTGTTACGGTCGGTGTGTTACGGGCGGAGTGTTACGGGCAGTGTGTTCCGGGCAGTGTGTTCCGGGCAGTGTGTTACGGGCAGTGTGTTACGGGCGGAGTGTTACGGGCAGTGTGTTACGGGCGGTGTGTTACGGTTGGTGTGTTACGGGCAGTGTGTTACGGGCGGTGTGTTACGGGCGGTGTGTTACGGGCGGTGTGTTACGGGCGGAGTGTTACGGGCGGAGTGTTACGGGCGGAGTGTTACGGTCGGCCTGTTACGGGCGGAGTGTTACGGGCGGAGTGTTACGGGCGGTGTGTTACGGGCGGAGTGTTACGGTTGGTGTGTTACGGGCGGTGTGTTACGGGCGGAGTGTTACGGTTGGTGTGTTACGGGCAGTGTGTTACGGGCGGTGTGTTACGGGCGGAGTGTTACGGTCGGTGTGTTACGGTCGGTGTGTTACGGGCGGAGTGTTACGGGCGGTGTGTTACGGGCGGTGTGTTACGGGCGGAGTGTTACGGGCGGTGTGTTACGGGCGGAGTGTTACGGTCGGCCTGTTACGGGCGGAGTGTTACGGGCGGAGTGTTACGGACGGTGTGTTACGGGCGGAGTGTTACGGGCGGTGTGTTACGGTCGGTGTGTTACGGGCGGAGTGTTACGGGCGGTGTGTTACGGGCGGAGTGTTACGGGCGGTGTGTTACGGGCGGAGTGTTACGGTCGGCCTGTTACGGGCGGAGTGTTACGGGCGGTGTGTTACGGGCGGTGTGTTACGGTCGGTGTGTTACGGGCAGTGTGTTACGGGCGGAGTGTTACGGGCGGTGTGTTACGGGGAGTGTGTTACGGGCGGTGTGTTACGGGCGGAGTGTTACGGGCGGTGTGTTACGGGGAGTGTGTTACGGGCGGTGTGTTACGGGCGGAGTGTTACGGGCGGAGTGTTACGGGCGGTGTGTTACGGGCGGTGTGTTACGGGCGGAGTGTTACGGGCGGAGTGTTACGGTTGGTGTGTTACGGGCGGTGTGTTACGGGCGGAGTGTTACGGTTGGTGTGTTACGGGCGGTGTGTTACGGGCGGTGTGTTACGGGCGGAGTGTTACGGTCGGTGTGTTACGGGCGGAGTGTTACGGGCGGTGTGTTACGGGCGGTGTGTTACGGGCGGTGTGTTACGGTCGGTGTGTTACGGTTGGTGTGTTACGGGCGGAGTGTTACGGGCGGAGTTTTACGGGCAGTGTGTTACGGGCGGTGTGTTACGGGCGGTGTGTTACGGGCAGTGTGTTACGGGCGGAGTGTTACGGGCGGTGTGTTACGGGCGGTGTGTTACGGGCGGTGTGTTACGGGCGGAGTGTTACGGGCGGAGTGTTACGGGCGGTGTGTTACGAGCGGTGTGTTACGGTCGGTGTGTTACGGTCGGTGTGTTCCGGGCGGAGTGTTACGGGCGGAGTGTTACGGTCGGCGTGTTACGGTCGGCGTGTTACGGGCAGTGTGTAACGGGCGGAGTGTTGCGGGCGGAGTGTTGCGGGCGGAGTGTTGCGGGCGGAGTGTTGCGGGCGGAGTGTTACGGGCGGAGTGTTACGGGCGGAGTGTTACGGGCGGTGTGTTACGGGCGGAGTGTTACGGTCGGCCTGTTACGGGCGGAGTGTTACGGGCGGAGTGTTACGGGCGGTGTGTTACGGGCGGAGTGTTACGGTTGGTGTGTTACGGGCAGTGTGTTACGGGCGGAGTGTTACGGGCAGTGTGTTACGGTCGGTGTGTTACGGGCAGTGTGTTACGGGCGGAGTGTTGCGGGCGGAGTGTTACGGGCGGTGTGTTACGGTCGGTGTGTTACGGGCGGAGTGTTACGGGCGGAGTGTTACGGGCAGTGTGTTACGGTCGGTGTGTTACGGGCGGTGTGTTACGGGCAGTGTGTTACGGGCGGAGTGTTACGGGCGGTGTGTTACGGGCGGTGTGTTACGGGCGGTGTGTTACGGGCGGAGTGTTACGGGCAGTGTGTTACGGGCGGAGTGTTACGGGCGGAGTGTTACGGGCAGTGTGTTACGGGCGGTGTGTTACGGTCGGTGTGTTACGGGCGGAGTGTTACGGGCGGTGTGTTACGGGCGGAGTGTTACGGGCGGTGTGTTACGGGCGGTGTGTTACGGGCGGAGTGTTACGGGCGGTGTGTTACGGGCGGTGTGTTACGGGCGGAGTGTTACGGGCGGTGTGTTACGGTTGGTGTGTTACGGGCGGAGTGTTACGGGCGGTGTGTTACGGACGGTGTGTTACGGGCGGAGTGTTACGGGCGGTGTGTTACGGTCGGTGTGTTACGGGCGGAGTGTTACGGGCGGTGTGTTACGGGCGGTGTGTTACGGGCGGAGTGTTACGGGCGGTGTGTTACGGGCGGAGTGTTACGGTCGGCCTGTTACGGGCGGAGTGTTACGGGCGGAGTGTTACGGACGGTGTGTTACGGGCGGAGTGTTACGGGCGGTGTGTTACGGTCGGTGTGTTACGGGCGGAGTGTTACGGGCGGTGTGTTACGGGCGGAGTGTTACGGGCGGTGTGTTACGGGCGGAGTGTTACGGTCGGCCTGTTACGGGCGGAGTGTTACGGGCGGAGTGTTACGGACGGTGTGTTACGCGCGGAGTGTTACGGGCGGTGTGTTACGGTCGGTGTGTTACGGGCGGAGTGTTACGGGCGGTGTGTTACGGGCGGAGTGTTACGGGCGGTGTGTTACGGGCGGTGTGTTACGGTCGGTGTGTTACGGGCAGTGTGTTACGGGCGGAGTGTTACGGGCGGTGTGTTACGGGGAGTGTGTTACGGGCGGTGTGTTACGGGCGGTGTGTTACGGGCGGAGTGTTACGGGCGGTGTGTTACGGGCGGTGTGTTACGGGCGGAGTGTTACGGGCGGAGTGTTACGGGCGGTGTGTTACGGGGAGTGTGTTACGGGCGGTGTGTTACGGGCGGTGTGTTACGGGCGGAGTGTTACGGGCGGAGTGTTACGGTTGGTGTGTTACGGGCGGTGTGTTACGGGCGGAGTGTTACGGTTGGTGTGTTACGGGCGGTGTGTTACGGGCGGAGTGTTACGGTTGGTGTGTTACGGGCGGAGTGTTACGGGCGGAGTGTTACGGGCGGAGTGTTACGGGCGGTGTGTTACGGGCGGTGTGTTACGGTCGGTGTGTTACGGGCAGTGTGTTACGGGCGGAGTGTTACGGTCGGTGTGTTACGGGCGGTGTGTTACGGGCGGTATGTTACGGGCAGTGTGTTACGGTCGGTGTGTTACGGGCGGTGTGTTACGGGCGGTGTGTTACGGGCGGTGTGTTACGGTCGGTGTGTTACGGGCAGTGTGTAACGGGCGGAGTGTTGCGGGCGGAGTGTTGCGGGCGGAGTGTTACGGGCGGAGTGTTACGGGCGGAGTGTTACGGGCGGTGTGTTACGGGCGGAGTGTTACGGTCGGCCTGTTACGGGCGGAGTGTTACGGGCGGAGTGTTACGGGCGGTGTGTTACGGGCGGAGTGTTACGGTTGGTGTGTTACGGGCGGTGTGTTACGGGCGGTGTGTTACGGGCGGAGTGTTACGGTCGGTGTATTACGGGCGGTGTGTTACGGGCGGTGTGTTACGGGCGGAGTGTTACGGGCGGAGTGTTGCGGTTGGTGTGTTACGGTCGGTGTGTTACGGGCGGTGTGTTACGGGCGAAGTGTTACGGGCGGTGTGTTACGGGCGGTGTGTTACGGGCGGTGTGTTACGGGCGGAGTGTTACGGTTGGTGTGTTACGGGCGGTGTGTTACGGGCGGTGTGTTACGGGCGGAGTGTTACGGTTGGTGTGTTACGTTCGGTGTGTTACGGGCGGTGTGTTACGGGCGGTGTGTTACGGGCGGAGTGTTGCGGTTGGTGTGTTACGGTTGGTGTGTTACGGGCGGTGTGTTACGGGCGGTGTGTTACGGGCGGAGTGTTACGGTTGGTGTGTTACGGTTGGTGTGTTACGGGCGGTGTGTTACGGTTGGTGTGTTACGGGCGGTGTGTTACGGTTGGTGTGTGACGGGCGGAGTGTTACGGGCGGTGTGTTACGGGCGGTGTGTTACGGTCGGTGTGTTACGGGCGGTGTGTTACGGTCGGTGTGTTACGGGCGGTGTTACGGGCGGAGTGTTACGGTCGGTGTGTTACGGGCGGAGTGTTACGGGCGGAGTGTTACGGTCGGTGTGTTACGGTCGGTGTGTTACGGGCGGAGTGTTACGGTCGGTGTGTTACGGGCAGTGTGTTACGGTCGTTGTGTTACGGGCAGTGTGTTACGGGCGGAGTGTTACGGGCAGTGTGTTACGGGCGGTGTGTTACGGGCGGAGTGTTACGGGCGGAGTGTTACGGGCGGTGTGTTACGGGCGGTGTGTTACGGGCGGAGTGTTACGGGCGGAGTGTTACGGGCGGTGTGTTACGGGCGGAGTGTTACGGGCGGAGTGTTACGGGCAGTGTGTTACGGGCGGAGTGTTACGGGCGGAGTGTTACGGGCGGAGTGTTACGGGCGGAGTGTTACGGGCAGTGTGTTACGGGCGGTGTGTTACGGTCGGTGTGTTACGGGCGGAGTGTTACGGTCGGTGTGTTACGGGCGGTGTGTTAGGGGCGGAGTGTTACGGGCGGAGTGTTACGGGCGGTGTGTTACGGTTGGTGTGTTACGGGCAGTGTGTTACGGTCGGTGTGTTACGGGCAGTGTGTTACGGTCGGAGTGTTACGGGCAGTGTGTTACGGGCGGAGTGTTACGGGCAGTGTGTTACGGGCCGTGTGTTACGGGCGGAGTGTTACGGGCAGTGTGTTACGGGCAGTGTGTTACGGGCGGTGTGTTACGGGCGGTGTGTTACGGGCGGAGTGTTACGGTTGGTGTGTTACGGGCAGTGTGTTACGGGCGGAGTGTTACGGGCAGTGTGTTACGGGCAGTGTGTGACGTGCGGTGTGTTACGGGCGGTGTGTTACGGGCGGAGTGTTACGGTTGGTGTGTTACGGGCAGTGTGTTACGGGCGGAGTGTTACGGTCGGTGTGTTACGGGCGGAGTGATACGGCCGGTGTGTTACGGGCAGTGTGTTACGGGCAGTGTGTTACGGGCGGAGTGTTACGGGCGGAGTGTTACGGGCGGAGTGTTACAGGCAGTGTGTTACAGGCAGTGTGTTACGGGCAGTGTGTTACGGGCGGTGTGTTACGGGCGGAGTGTTACGGGCGGAGTGTTACGGGCAGTGTGTTACGGGCAGTGTGTTACGGGCGGAGTGTTACGGGCGGAGTGTTACGGGCGGAGTGTTACAGGCAGTGTGTTACAGGCAGTGTGTTACGGGCAGTGTGTTACGGGCGGTGTGTTACGGGCGGTGTGTTACGGGCGGTGTGTTACGGGCAGTGTGTTACGGGCGGAGTGTTACGGCGGTGTGTTACGGGCGGAGTGTTACGGGCGGAGTGTTACGGCGGTGTGTTACGGGCGGAGTGTTACGGGCGGTGTGTTAAGGGCGGTGTGTTACGGGCGGTGTGTTACGGGCGGAGTGTTACGGGCGGTGTGTTACGGGCGGAGTGTTACGGGCGGTGTGTTACGGGCGGTGTGTTACGGTCGGAGTGTTACGGGCGGTGTGTTACGGGCGGTGTGTTACGGGCGCTGTGTTACGGGCGGTGTGTTACGGGCGGTGTGTTACGGACGGTCTGTTACGGTCGGTGTGTTACGGTCGGTGTGTTACGGTCGGAGTGTTACGGGCGGTGTGTTACGGACGGTCTGTTACGGTCGGTCTGTTACGGTCGGTGTGTTACGGTCGGTGTGTTACGGTCGGAGTGTTACGGGCGGTGTGTTACGGGCGGTGTGTTACGGGCAGTGTGTTACGGGCGGTGTGTTACGGGCAGTGTGTTACGGTCGGTGTGTTACGGTTGGAGTGTTACGGGCAGTGTGTTACGGACGGTCTGTTACGGGCGGTGT
The DNA here is from genome assembly GCF_035084215.1 of Heptranchias perlo. Lineage (NCBI taxonomy): Eukaryota > Metazoa > Chordata > Chondrichthyes > Hexanchiformes > Hexanchidae > Heptranchias > Heptranchias perlo. Next base: position 66,497 of record NW_027139844.1, read on the forward strand.
GTTACGGTCGGAGTGTTACGGGCGGTGTGTTACGGACGGTCTGTTACGTTCGGTGTGTTACGGTCGGAGTGTTACGGTCGGTGTGTTACGGTCGGAGTGTTACGGTCGGTGTGTTACGGTCGGTGTGTTACGGGCGGTGTGTTACGGTCGGAGTGTTACGGTCGGAGTGTTACGGTCGGTGTGTTACGGTCGGCGTGTTACGGTCGGTGTGTTACGGTTGGAGTGTTACGGGCAGTGTGTTACGGACGGTCTGTTACGGGCGGTGTGTTACGGTCGGAGTGTTACGGGCGGTGTGTTACGGACGGTCTGTTACGTTCGGTGTGTTACGGTCGGAGTGTTACGGTCGGTGTGTTACGGTCGGAGTGTTACGGTCGGTGTGTTACGGTCGGAGTGTTACGGTCGGTGTGTTACGGTCGGTGTGTTACGGGCGGTGTGTTACGGTCGGTGTGTTACGGTCGGTGTGTTACGGTCGGAGTGTTACGGTCGGAGTGTTACGGGCGGAGTGTTACGGTCGGTGTGTTACGGGCGGTGTGTTACGGTCGGTGTGTTACGGTCGGTGTGTTACGGTCGGTGTGTTACGGTCGGAGTGTTACGGTCGGAGTGTTACGGGCGGAGTGTTACGGGCGGTGTGTTACGGGCGGTGTGTTACGGTCGGTGTGTTACGGTCGGTGTGTTACGGTCGGAGTGTTACGGTCGGAGTGTTACGGGCGGAGTGTTACGGTCGGTGTGTTACGGGCGGTGTGTTACGGTCGGCGTGTTACGGTCGGCGTGTTACGGTCGGCGTGTTACGGGCGGTGTGTTACGGTCGGAGTGTTACGGTCGGTGTGTTACGGGCGGTGTGTTACGGTCGGAGTGTTACGGTCGGCGTGTTACGGTCGGCGTGTTACGGTCGGAGTGTTACGGGCAGTGTGTTACGGTCGGAGTGTTACGGGCGGTGTGTTACGGGCGGTGTGTTACGGTCGGTGTGTTACGGTCGGAGTGTTACGGGCGGAGTGTTACGGGCGGAGTGTTACGGTCGGTGTGTTACGGTCGGTGTGTTACGGTCGGAGTGTTACGGTCGGTGTGTTACGGTCGGTGTGTTACGGTCGGTGTGTTACGGGCAGTGTGTTACGGTCGGAGTGTTACGGTCGGTGTGTTACGGTCGGAGTGTTACGGTCGGTGTGTTACGGTCGGTGTGTTACGGTCGGTGTGTTACGGGCGATGTGTTACGGTCGGTGTGTTACGGGCGGTGTGTTACGGTCGGTGTGTTACGGTCGGTGTGTTACGGGCTGTGTGTTACGGACGGTCTGTTACGGGCGGTGTGTTACGGTCGGTGTGTTACGGTCGGTGTGTTACGGGCGGTGTGTTACGGTCGGTGTGTTACGGTCGGTGTGTTACGGGCGGTGTGTTACGGGCGGTGTGTTACGGTCGGTGTGTTACGGTCGGTGTGTTACGGTCGGTGTGTTACGGTCGGAGTGTTACGGTCGGTGTGTTACGGTCGGTGTGTTACGGGCTGTGTGTTACGGACGGTCTGTTACGGGCGGTGTGTTACGGTCGGTGTGTTACGGTCGGTGTGTTACGGGCAGTGTGTTACGGTCGGTGTGTTACGGTCGGTGTGTTACGGTCGGAGTGTTACGGTCGGTGTGTTACGGTCGGTGTGTTACGGTCGGAGTGTTACGGTCGGTGTGTTACGGTCGGTGTGTTACGGTCGGTGTGTTACGGTCGGTGTGTTACGGGCGGTGTGTTACGGTCGGTGTGTTACGGGCAGTGTGTTACGGTCGGAGTGTTACGGTCGGTGTGTTACGGTCGGAGTGTTACGGTCGGTGTGTTACGGGCGATGTGTTACGGTCGGTGTGTTACGGGCGGTGTGTTACGGTCGGAGTGTTACGGTCGGTGTGTTACGGGCTGTGTGTTACGGACGGTCTGTTACGGGCGGTGTGTTACGGTCGGAGTGTTACGGTCGGTGTGTTACGGTCGGAGCGTTACGGTCGGTGCGTTACGGTCGGAGTGTTACGGTCGGTGTGTTACGGTCGGTGTGTTACGGTCGGTGTGTTACGGTCGGTGTGTTACGGTCGGTGCGTTACGGTCGGTGTGTTACGGTCGGAGTGTTACGGTCGGTGTGTTACGGTCGGTGTGTTACGGTCGGTGTGTTACGGTCGGTGTGTTACGGTCGGTGTGTTACGGTCGGTGTGTTACGGTCGGAGTGTTACGGGCAGTGTGTTACGGTCGGAGTGTTACGGGCGGTGTGTTACGGTCGGTGTGTTACGGGCAGTGTGTTACGGTCGGTGTGTTACGGGCAGTGTGTTACGGTCGGAGTGTTACGGGCAGTGTGTTACGGTCGGAGTGTTACGGGCGGTGTGTTACGGTCGGAGTGTTACGGTCGGTGTGTTACGGGCGGTGTCTTACGGTCGGTGTGTTACGGTCGGTGTGTTACGGTCGGAGTGTTACGGTCGGTGTGTTACGGGCGGTGTGTTACGGTCGGTGTGTTACGGGCGGTGTGTTACGGGCGGTGTGTTACGGTCGGTGTGTTACGGTCGGAGTGTTACGGTCGGAGTGTTACGGTCGGTGTGTTACGGTCGGAGTGTTACGGTCGGTGTGTTACGGTCGGAGTGTTACGGTCGGAGTGTTACGGGCGGTGTGTTACGGTCGGTGTGTTACGGTCGGTGTGTTACGGTCGGAGTGTTACGGGCGGAGTGTTACGGTCGGTGTGTTACGGTCGGAGTGTTACGGTCGGTGTGTTACGGTCGGTGTGTTACGGTCGGAGTGTTACGGTCGGAGTGTTACGGTCGGAGTGTTACGGTCGGAGTGTTACGGTCGGTGTGTTACGGTCGGTGTGTTACGGTCGGAGTGTTACGGGCGGAGTGTTACGGTCGGTGTGTTACGGTCGGTGTGTTACGGTCGGTGTGTTACGGTCGGTGTGTTACGGTCGGAGTGTTACGGTCGGAGTGTTACGGTCGGAGTGTTACGGTCGGTGTGTTACGGTCGGTGTGTTACGGTCGGAGTGTTACGGTCGGTGTGTTACGGTCGGTGTGTTACGGTTGGAGTGTTACGGTCGGTGTGTTACGGTCGGAGTGTTACGGTCGGAGTGTTACGGTCGGTGTGTTACGGTCGGAGTGTTACGGTTGGAGTGTTACGGTCGGTGTGTTACGGTCGGAGTGTTACGGTCGGTGTGTTACGGTCGGAGTGTTACGGTTGGAGTGTTACGGTCGGTGTGTTACGGTCGGAGTGTTACGGGCGGAGTGTTACGGGCGGTGTGTTACGGTCGGTGTGTTACGGTCGGTGTGTTACGGTCGGAGTGTTACGGTCGGTGTGTTACGGTTGGAGTGTTACGGGCGGTGTGTTACGGTCGGAGTGTTACGGTTGGAGTGTTACGGTCGGAGTGTTACGGTCGGTGTGTTACGGTCGGAGTGTTACGGTTGGAGTGTTACGGTCGGAGTGTTACGGTCGGAGTGTTACGGTCGGAGTGTTACGGTCGGTGTGTTACGGTCGGTGTGTTACGGTCGGAGTGTTACGGTTGGAGTGTTACGGTCGGAGTGTTACGGTCGGAGTGTTACGGTCGGTGTGTTACGGTCGGTGTGTTACGGGCGGAGTGTTACGGTCGGTGTGTTATGGGCAGAGTGTTACGGTCGGTGTGTTACGGTCGGTGTGTTACGGGCGGTGTGTTACGGTTGGAGTGTTACGGTCGGTGTGTTACGGGCGGAGTGTTACGGTCGGTGTGTTACGGTCGGTGTGTTACGGTCGGTGTGTTACGGTCGGTGTGTTACGGGCGGTGTGTTACGGTCGGAGTGTTACGGTCGGTGTGTTACGGGCGGAGTGTTACGGTCGGTGTGTTACGGTCGGTGTGTTACGGGCGGAGTGTTACGGTCGGTGTGTTATGGGCAGAGTGTTACGGTCGGTGTGTTACGGTCGGTGTGTTACGGGCGGTGTGTTACGGTTGGAGTGTTACGGGCGGAGTGTTACGGTTGGTGTGTTACGGTCGGAGTGTTACGGTCGGTGTGTTACGGTTGGTGTGTTACGGGCGGTGTGTTACGGGCGGTGTGTTACGGGCGGTGTGTTACGGGCGGAGTGTTACGGGCGGTGTGTTACGGGCGGAGTGTTACGGTCGGAGTGTTACGGGCGGTGTGTTACGGGCGGTGTGTTACGGGCGGAGTGTTACGGTCGGAGTGTTACGGGCGGAGTGTTCCGGGCGGAGTGTTACGGGCGGTGTGTTACGGGCGGAGTGTTACGGTCGGTGTGTTACGGTCGGTGTGTTACGGGCGGAGTGTTACGGGCGGAGTGTTACGGTCGGAGTGTTACGGGCGGTGTGTTACGGTCGGTGTGTTACGGGCGGTGTGTTACGGTCGGTGTGTTACGGGCGGTGTGTTACGGTCGGAGTGTTACGGGCGGTGTGTTACGGTCGGTGTGTTACGGTCGGTGTGTTACGGTCGGAGTGTTACGGGCGGAGTGTTACGGGCGGTGTGTTACGGGCGGAGTGTTACGGGCGGTGTGTTACGGTCGGAGTGTTACGGTCGGAGTGTTACGGGCGGAGTGTTACGGTCGGAGTGTTACGGGCGGTGTGTTACGGGCGGTGTGTTACGGTCGGAGTGTTACGGGCGGAGTGTTACGGGCGGTGTGTTACGGGCGGAGTGTTACGGTCGGAGTGTTACGGGCGGTGTGTTACGGGCGGAGTGTTACGGTCGGAGTGTTACGGTCGGTGTGTTACGGTCGGAGTGTTACGGTCGGAGTGTTACGGTCGGAGTGTTACGGTCGGAGTGTTACGGTCGGAGTGTTACGGGCGGAGTGTTACGGGCGGTGTGTTACGGTCGGTGTGTTACGGTCGGAGTGTTACGGTCGGAGTGTTACGGGCGGAGTGTTACGGTTGGTGTGTTACGGTCGGAGTGTTACGGGCGGAGTGTTACGGGCGGTGTGTTACGGGCGGAGTGTTACGGTCGGAGTGTTACGGTCGGAGTGTTACGGGCGGAGTGTTACGGGCGGTGTGTTACGGTCGGTGTGTTACGGTCGGAGTGTTACGGGCGGTGTGTTACGGGCGGTGTGTTACGGGCGGAGTGTTACGGTCGGTGTGTTACGGTCGGAGTGTTACGGTCGGTGTGTTACGGGCGGAGTGTTACGGGCGGAGTGTTACGGTCGGTGTGTTACGGTCGGAGGGTTACGGGCGGAGTGTTACGGTCGATGTGTTACGGTCGGTGTGTTACGGTCGGAGTGTTACGGTCGGTGTGTTACGGGCGGAGTGTTACGGTCGGAGTGTTACGGGCGGAGTGTTACGGTCGGAGTGTTACGGGCGGAGTGTTACGGTCGGAGTGTTACGGGCGGAGTGTTACGGGCGGAGTGTTACGGTCGGAATGTTACGGGCGGAATGTTACGGGCGGTGTGTTACGGTCGGAGGGTTACGGGCGGAGTGTTACGGTCGGAGTGTTACGGTCGGAGTGTTACGGGCGGAGTGTTACGGGCGGAGTGTTACGGGCGGAGTGTTACGGTCGGAGTGTTACGGTCGGAGTGTTACGGGCGGAGTGTTACGGTCGGAGTGTTACGGGCGGAGTGTTACGGTCGGTGTGTTACGGTCGGTGTGTTACGGGCGGTGTGTTACGGTCGGTGTGTTACGGGCGGAGTGTTACGGTCGGTGTGTTACGGTCGGAGTGTTACGGGCGGAGTGTTACGGTCGGTGTGTTACGGGCGGAGTGTTACGGTCGGTGTGTTACGGTCGGAGTGTTACGGGCGGAGTGTTACGGTCGGTGTGTTATGGGCGGAGTGTTACGGTCGGTGTGTTACGGTCGGTGTGTTACGGTCGGAGTGTTACGGGCGGAGTGTTACGGTCGGTGTGTTACGGGCGGAGTGTTACGGTCGGTGTGTTACGGTCGGAGTGTTACGGGCGGAGTGTTACGGTCGGTGTGTTATGGGCGGAGTGTTACGGGCGGAGTGTTACGGTCGGTGTGTTATGGGCGGAGTGTTACGGTCGGTGTGTTACGGGCGGTGTGTTACGGTCGGTGTGTTACGGGCGGAGTGTTACGGTCGGTGTGTTACGGTCGGAGTGTTACGGGCGGAGTGTTACGGTCGGTGTGTTACGGTCGGTGTGTTACGGGCGGAGTGTTACGGTCGGTGTGTTATGGGCGGAGTGTTACGGTCGGTGTGTTACGGTCGGTGTGTTACGGTTGGTGTGTTACGGTCGGAGTGTTACGGTCGGTGTGTTACGGGCGGAGTGTTACGGTTGGTGTGTTACGGTCGGAGTGTTACGGGCGGAGTGTTACGGGCGGAGTGTTACGGTCGGAGTGTTACGGGCGGTGTGTTACGGGCGGTGTGTTACGGTCGGAGTGTTACGGGCGGTGTGTTACGGGCGGTGTGTTACGGGCGGTGTGTTACGGGCGGAGTGTTACGGGCGGTGTGTTACGGGCGGAGTGTTACGGTCGGAGTGTTACGGGCGGTGTGTTACGGGCGGTGTGTTACGAGCGGAGTGTTACGGTCGGAGTGTTACGGGCGGAGTGTTCCGGGCGGAGTGTTACGGTCGGTGTGTTACGGTCGGTGTGTTACGGTCGGTGTGTTACGGTCGGTGTGTTACGGGCGGAGTGTTACGGTCGGAGTGTTACGGGCGGTGTGTTACGGGCGGAGTGTTACGGGCGGTGTGTTACGGTCGGAGTGTTACGGGCGGTGTGTTACGGGCGGTGTGTTACGGGCGGAGTGTTACGGGCGGTGTGTTACGGTTGGAGTGTTACGGTCGGAGTGTTACGGGCGGAGTGTTACGGGCGGTGTGTTACGGGCGGTGTGTTACGGTCGGAGTGTTACGGGCGGAGTGTTACGGGCGGTGTGTTACGGGCGGAGTGTTACGGTCGGAGTGTTACGGGCGGTGTGTTACGGTCGGAGTGTTACGGTCGGAGTGTTACGGTCGGAGTGTTACGGTCGGAGTGTTACGGTCGGTGTGTTACGGTCGGAGTGTTACGGGCGGTGTGTTACGGTCGGAGTGTTACGGTCGGAGTGTTACGGTCGGAGTGTTACGGTCGGTGTGTTACGGTCGGAGTGTTACGGTCGGTGTGTTACGGTCGGAGTGTTACGGTCGGAGTGTTACGGTCGGTGTGTTACGGTCGGAGTGTTACGGGCGGTGTGTTACGGTCGGAGTGTTACGGTCGGAGTGTTACGGTCGGTGTGTTACGGTCGGAGTGTTACGGTCGGTGTGTTACGGTCGGTGTGTTACGGTCGGAGTGTTACGGGCGGTGTGTTACGGTCGGAGTGTTACGGGCGGTGTGTTACGGTCGGAGTGTTACGGTCGGAGTGTTACGGGCGGAGTGTTACGGTCGGTGTGTTACGGTCGGTGTGTTACGGTCGGAGTGTTACGGGCGGTGTGTTACGGTCGGAGTGTTACGGGCGGTGTGTTACGGTCGGAGTGTTACGGTCGGAGTGTTACGGTCGGTGTGTTACGGTCGGAGTGTTACGGTCGGTGTGTTACGGTCGGTGTGTTACGGTCGGAGTGTTACGGTCGGAGTGTTACGGGCGGAGTGTTACGGTCGGTGTGTTACGGTCGGTGTGTTACGGTCGGTGTGTTACGGTCGGAGTGTTACGGTCGGTGTGTTACGGTCGGAGTGTTACGGTCGGTGTGTTACGGGCGGTGTGTTACGGTCGGTGTGTTACGGTCGGTGTGTTACGGTCGGAGTGTTACGGGCGGTGTGTTACGGTCGGAGTGTTACGGTCGGTGTGTTACGGTCGGTGTGTTACGGTCGGAGTGTTACGGTCGGAGTGTTACGGTCGGTGTGTTACGGTCGGTGTGTTACGGTCGGAGTGTTACGGTCGGAGTGTTACGGTCGGTGTGTTACGGTCGGTGTGTTACGGTCGGAGTGTTACGGTCGGAGTGTTACGGGCGGAATGTTACGGGCGGTGTGTTACGGTCGGAGTGTTACGGTCGGTGTGTTACGGTCGGTGTGTTACGGTCGGAGTGTTACGGTCGGAGTGTTACGGTCGGAGTGTTACGGGCGGAATGTTACGGGCGGTGTGTTACGGTCGGAGTGTTACGGTCGGTGTGTTACGGTCGGAGTGTTACGGTCGGAGTGTTACGGTCGGTGTGTTACGGGCGGTGTGTTACGGGCGGTGTGTTACGGTCGGAGTGTTACGGTCGGTGTGTTACGGTCGGTGTGTTACGGTCGGAGTGTTACGGGCGGAGTGTTACGGGCGGTGTGTTACGGTCGGAGTGTTACGGTGGGAGTGTTACGGTCGGAGTGTTACGGGCGGAGTGTTACGGTCGGTGTGTTACGGTCGGTGTGTTACGGTCGGAGTGTTACGGTCGGAGTGTTACGGTCGGTGTGTTACGGTCGGTGTGTTACGGTCGGTGTGTTACGGTCGGTGTGTTACGGGCAGTGTGTTACGGGCGGAGTGTTACGGGCGGTGTGTTACGGGCGGTGTGTTACGGTCGGTGTGTTACGGGCAGTGTGTTACGGGCGGAGTGTTACGGGCGGTGTGTTACGGGCGGTGTGTTACGGGCGGTGTGTTACGGGCGGTGTGTTACGGTCGGAGTGTTACGGGCGGTGTGTTACGGGCGGTGTGTTACGGGCGGAGTGTTACGGGCGGTGTGTTACGGGCGGTGTGTTACGGTCGGAGTGTTACGGTCGGAGTGTTACGGTCGGAGTGTTACGGGCGGTGTGTTACGGTCGGAGTGTTACGGGCGGAGTGTTACGGTCGGAGTGTTACGGTCGGAGTGTTACGGTCGGAGTGTTACGGGCGGTGTGTTACGGTCGGAGTGTTACGGGCGGTGTGTTACGGTCGGAGTGTTACGGGCGGAGTGTTACGGGCGGAGTGTTACGGTCGGTGTGTTACGGTCGGTGTGTTACGGGCGGAGTGTTACGGTCGGTGTGTTACGGTCGGTGTGTTACGGTCGGTGTGTTACGGGCGGAGTGTTACGGTCGGAGTGTTACGGGCGGTGTGTTACGGTCGGAGTGTTACGGGCGGTGTGTTACGGTCGGTGTGTTACGGTCGGAGTGTTACGGGCGGAGTGTTACGGGCGGAGTGTTACGGTCGGTGTGTTACGGTCGGTGTGTTACGGGCGGAGTGTTACGGTCGGTGTGTTACGGTCGGTGTGTTACGGTCGGTGTGTTACGGGCGGAGTGTTACGGGCGGAGTGTTACGGTCGGTGTGTTACGGGCGGAGTGTTACGGGCGGAGTGTTACGGTCGGAGTGTTACGGGCGGTGTGTTACGGGCGGTGTGTTACGGGCGGTGTGTTACGGTCGGAGTGTTACGGTCGGAGTGTTACGGGCGGTGTGTTACGGTCGGAGTGTTACGGGCGGAGTGTTACGGTCGGAGTGTTACGGTCGGAGTGTTACGGTCGGAGTGTTACGGTCGGAGTGTTACGGTCGGAGTGTTACGGGCGGAGTGTTACGGTCGGTGTGTTACGGTCGGTGTGTTACGGTCGGTGTGTTACGGTCGGTGTGTTACGGTCGGTGTGTTACGGTCGGAGTGTTACGGGCGGTGTGTTACGGGCGGTGTGTTACGGGCGGAGTGTTACGGGCGGTGTGTTACGGGCGGTGTGTTACGGTCGGAGTGTTACGGTCGGAGTGTTACGGTCGGAGTGTTACGGGCGGTGTGTTACGGGCGGTGTGTTACGGTCGGAGTGTTACGGGCGGAGTGTTACGGTCGGAGTGTTACGGTCGGAGTGTTACGGGCGGTGTGTTACGGTCGGAGTGTTACGGGCGGTGTGTTACGGTCGGAGTGTTACGGGCGGAGTGTTACGGGCGGAGTGTTACGGTCGGTGTGTTACGGTCGGTGTGTTACGGGCGGAGTGTTACGGTCGGTGTGTTACGGTCGGTGTGTTACGGTCGGTGTGTTACGGGCGGAGTGTTACGGTCGGAGTGTTACGGTCGGAGTGTTACGGGCGGTGTGTTACGGTCGGAGTGTTACGGGCGGAGTGTTACGGGCGGAGTGTTACGGTCGGTGTGTTACGGTCGGTGTGTTACGGGCGGAGTGTTACGGTCGGTGTGTTACGGTCGGTGTGTTACGGTCGGTGTGTTACGGTCGGTGTGTTACGGGCGGAGTGTTACGGTCGGTGTGTTACGGTCGGTGTGTTACGGTCGGTGTGTTACGGGCGGTGTGTTACGGGCGGTGTGTTACGGGCGGTGTGTTACGGTCGGAGTGTTACGGTCGGAGTGTTACGGTCGGAGTGTTACGGTCGGTGTGTTACGGTCGGTGTGTTACGGTCGGTGTGTTACGGGCGGAGTGTTACGGTCGGTGTGTTACGGGCGGAGTGTTACGGGCGGAGTGTTACGGTCGGTGTGTTACGGGCGGAGTGTTACGGGCGGAGTGTTACGGTCGGTGTGTTACGGGCGGAGTGTTACGGTCGGAGTGTTACGGGCGGAGTGTTACGGGCGGAGTGTTACGGTCGGAGTTTTACGGGCGGAGTGTTACGGGCGGAGTGTTACGGGCGGAGTGTTACGGGCGGAGTGTTACGGTCGGAGTGTTACGGTCGGAGTGTTACGGGCGGAGTGTTACGGTCGGTGTGTTACGGTCGGTGTGTTACGGGCGGAGTGTTACGGGCGGAGTGTTACGGTCGGAGTGTTACGGTCGGAGTGTTACGGGCGGAGTGTTACGGTCGGAGTGTTACGGTCGGAGTGTTACGGGCGGAGTGTTACGGTCGGAGTGTTACGGTCGGAGTGTTACGGTCGGTGTGTTACGGTCGGTGTGTTACGGTCGGAGTGTTACGGTCGGTGTGTTACGGGCGGAGTGTTACGGGCGGAGTGTTACGGGCGGAGTGTTACGGTCGGTGTGTTACGGTTGGAGTGTTACGGTCGGTGTGTTACGGTCGGAGTGTTACGGGCGGAGTGTTACGGTTGGAGTGTTACGGTCGGTGTGTTACGGTCGGAGTGTTACGGTCGGAGTGTTACGGGCGGTGTGTTACGGTCGGTGTGTTACGGTCGGTGTGTTACGGTCGGAGTGTTACGGTCGGAGTGTTACGGGCGGTGTGTTACGGTCGGTGTGTTACGGTCGGAGTGTTACGGTCGGAGTGTTACGGTCGGTGTGTTACGGTCGGTGTGTTACGGTCGGTGTGTTACGGTCGGAGTGTTACGGTCGGAGTGTTACGGTCGGTGTGTTACGGTCGGAGTGTCACGGTTGGAGTGTTACGGTCGGTGTGTTACGGTCGGAGTGTTACGGTTGGAGTGTTACGGTCGGTGTGTTACGGGCGGAGTGTTACGGTTGGAGTGTTACGGTCGGTGTGTTACGGTCGGAGTGTTACGGTTGGAGTGTTACGGTCGGTGTGTTACGGGCGGTGTGTTACGGTCGGAGTGTTACGGTTGGAGTGTTACGGTCGGAGTGTTACGGTCGGTGTGTTACGGTCGGAGTGTTACGGTCGGAGTGTTACGGTCGGTGTGTTACGGGCGGAGTGTTACGGTTGGAGTGTTACGGTCGGAGTGTTACGGTCGGTGTGTTACGGTCGGAGTGTTACGGTCGGAGTGTTACGGTCGGTGTGTTACGGTCGGTGTGTTACGGTCGGAGTGTCACGGTTGGAGTGTTACGGTCGGTGTGTTACGGTCGGAGTGTTACGGTTGGAGTGTTACGGTCGGTGTGTTACGGGCGGAGTGTTACGGTTGGAGTGTTACGGGCGGTGTGTTACGGTCGGAGTGTTACGGTTGGAGTGTTACGGTCGGTGTGTTACGGTCGGAGTGTTACGGTCGGAGTGTTACGGTCGGTGTGTTACGGGCGGAGTGTTACGGTCGGAATGTTACGGTCGGAGTGTCACGGTTGGAGTGTTACGGTCGGTGTGTTACGGTCGGTGTGTTACGGTCGGAGTGTTACGGTTGGAGTGTTACGGTTGGAGTGTTACGGTCGGAGTGTCACGGTTGGAGTGTTACGGTCGGTGTGTTACGGTCGGTGTGTTACGGTCGGTGTGTTACGGTTGGAGTGTTACGGTTGGAGTGTTACGGTTGGAGTGTTACGGTTGGAGTGTTACGGTCGGTGTGTTACGGTCGGTGTGTTACGGTCGGAGTGTTACGGTCGGAGTGTTACGGTAGGTGTGTTACGGTCGGTGTGTTACGGTCGGTGTGTTACGGTCGGAGTGTTACGGTAGGTGTGTTACGGTCGGTGTGTTACGGTCGGTGTGTTACGGTCGGAGTGTTACGGTCGGAGTGTTACGGTCGGTGTGTTACGGTCGGAGTGTTACGGTCGGTGTGTTACGGTCGGTGTGTTACGGTCGGAGTGTTACGGTCGGTGTGTTACGGTCGGAGTGTTACGGTCGGTGTGTTACGGTCGGAGTGTTACGGTCGGTGTGTTACGGTCGGTGTGTTACGGTCGGAGTGTTACGGTCGGTGTGTTACGGTCGGAGTGTTACGGTCGGTGTGTTACGGTCGGTGTGTTACGGTCGGTGTGTTACGGTCGGAGTGTTACGGGCGGAGTGTTACGGGCGGAGTGTTACGGGCGGAGTGTTACGGGCGGAGTGTTACGGTCGGAGTGTTACGGTCGGTGTGTTACGGGCGGTGTGTTACGGTCGGAGTGTTACGGTCGGAGTGTTACGGGCGGAGTGTTACGGGCGGTGTGTTACGGGCGGAGTGTTACGGTCGGAGTGTTACGGGCGGAGTGTTACGGTCGGAGTGTTACGGTCGGAGTGTTACGGGCGGAGTGTTACGGGCGGAGTGTTACGGTCGGAGTGTTACGGTCGGTGTGTTACGGGCGGTGTGTTACGGTCGGAGTGTTACGGTCGGAGTGTTACGGTTGGAGTGTTACGGTCGGTGTGTTACGGTCGGTGTGTTACGGGCGGAGTGTTACGGTCGGTGTGTTACGGGCGGAGTGTTACGGTCGGTGTGTTACGGTCGGTGTGTTACGGTCGGTGTGTTACGGTTGGAGTGTTACGGTTGGAGTGTTACGGTCGGTGTGTTACGGTCGGTGTGTTACGGTCGGTGTGTTACGGTCGGTGTGTTACGGTCGGAGTGTTACGGTCGGAGTGTTACGGTCGGAGTGTTACGGTCGGAGTGTTACGGTCGGAGTGTTACGGTTGGAGTGTTACGGTCGGAGTGTTACGGTCGGAGTGTTACGGTCGGAGTGTTACGGTCGGTGTGTTACGGTCGGAGTGTTACGGTCGGTGTGTTACGGTCGGTGTGTTACGGTCGGAGTGTTACGGTCGGTGTGTTACGGTCGGTGTGTTACGGTCGGTGTGTTACGGTCGGAGTGTTACGGTCGGAGTGTTACGGTTGGAGTGTTACGGTCGGAGTGTTACGGTCGGTGTGTTACGGTCGGTGTGTTACGGTCGGAGTGTTACGGTCGGAGTGTTACGGTCGGAGTGTTACGGTCGGAGTGTTACGGTCGGAGTGTTACGGTCGGAGTGTTACGGTCGGAGTGTTACGGTCGGAGTGTTACGGTCGGAGTGTTACGGTCGGTGTGTTACGGTCGGAGTGTTACGGTCGGTGTGTTACGGTCGGAGTGTTACGGGCGGTGTGTTACGGTCGGAGTGTTACGGTCGGAGTGTTACGGTCGGAGTGTTACGGTCGGAGTGTTACGGTCGGTGTGTTACGGTCGGTGTGTTACGGTCGGTGTGTTACGGTCGGAGTGTTACGGTTGGAGTGTTACGGTCGGTGTGTTACGGTCGGTGTGTTACGGTCGGTGTGTTACGGTCGGAGTGTTACGGTCGGAGTGTTACGGTCGGTGTGTTACGGTCGGAGTGTTACGGTCGGTGTGTTACGGTCGGAGTGTTACGGGCGGTGTGTTACGGTCGGTGTGTTACGGTTGGAGTGTTACGGTCGGTGTGTTACGGTCGGAGTGTTACGGGCGGTGTGTTACGGTTGGAGTGTTACGGTCGGTGTGTTACGGTCGGTGTGTTACGGTTGGAGTGTTACGGTTGGAGTGTTACGGTCGGTGTGTTACGGTTGGAGTGTTACGGTCGGTGTGTTACGGTCGGTGTGTTACGGTCGGTGTGTTACGGGCGGAGTGTTACGGTCGGTGTGTTACGGTCGGTGTGTTACGGGCGGAGTGTTACGGGCGGAGTGTTACGGTCGGAGTGTTACGGGCGGTGTGTTACGGTCGGTGTGTTACGGGCGGTGTGTTACGGTCGGTGTGTTACGGGCGGTGTGTTACGGTCGGAGTGTTACGGGCGGTGTGTTACGGTCGGTGTGTTACGGTCGGTGTGTTACGGTCGGAGTGTTACGGGCGGAGTGTTACGGGCGGTGTGTTACGGTCGGAGTGTTACGGTCGGAGTGTTACGGGCGGAGTGTTACGGTCGGAGTGTTACGGGCGGTGTGTTACGGGCGGTGTGTTACGGTCGGAGTGTTACGGGCGGAGTGTTACGGGCGGTGTGTTACGGGCGGAGTGTTACGGTCGGAGTGTTACGGGCGGTGTGTTACGGGCGGAGTGTTACGGTCGGAGTGTTACGGTCGGAGTGTTACGGTCGGTGTGTTACGGTCGGAGTGTTACGGTTGGTGTGTTACGGGCGGAGTGTTACGGTCGGAGTGTTACGGGCGGAGTGTTACGGGCGGTGTGTTACGGGCGGAGTGTTACGGTCGGAGTGTTACGGTCGGAGTGTTACGGGCGGAGTGTTACGGGCGGTGTGTTACGGTCGGTGTGTTACGGTCGGAGTGTTACGGGCGGAGTGTTACGGTCGGTGTGTTACGGGCGGAGTGTTACGGTCGGTGTGTTACGGGCGGTGTGTTACGGGCGGAGTGTTACGGTCGGAGTGTTACGGGCGGAGTGTTACGGTCGGTGTGTTACGGTCGGTGTGTTACGGGCGGAGTGTTACGGTCGGTGTGTTATGGGCGGAGTGTTACGGTCGGTGTGTTACGGTCGGTGTGTTACGGGCGGAGTGTTACGGTTGGTGTGTTACGGTCGGAGTGTTACGGGCGGAGTGTTACGGTCGGTGTGTTACGGGCGGAGTGTTACGGTTGGTGTGTTACGGTCGGAGTGTTACGGTTGGTGTGTTACGGTCGGAGTGTTACGGGCGGAGTGTTACGGTCGGTGTGTTACGGGCGGTGTGTTACGGTCGGAGTGTTACGGGCGGTGTGTTACGGTCGGAGTGTTACGGGCGGTGTGTTACGGTCGGAGTGTTACGGGCGGTGTGTTACGGGCGGTGTGTTACGGTCGGAGTGTTACGGGCGGTGTGTTACGGGCGGTGTGTTACGGGCGGTGTGTTACGGGCGGAGTGTTACGGGCGGTGTGTTACGGGCGGAGTGTTACGGTCGGAGTGTTACGGGCGGTGTGTTACGGGCGGTGTGTTACGAGCGGAGTGTTACGGTCGGAGTGTTACGGGCGGAGTGTTCCGGGCGGAGTGTTACGGGCGGTGTGTTACGGGCGGAGTGTTACGGTCGGTGTGTTACGGTCGGTGTGTTACGGTCGGTGTGTTACGGTCGGTGTGTTACGGGCGGAGTGTTACGGTCGGAGTGTTACGGGCGGTGTGTTACGGGCGGTGTGTTACGGTCGGTGTGTTACGGGCGGTGTGTTACGGTCGGTGTGTTACGGGCGGTGTGTTACGGGCGGAGTGTTCCGGGCGGTGTGTTACGGTCGGAGTGTTACGGGCGGTGTGTTACGGGCGGTGTGTTACGGGCGGAGTGTTACGGGCGGAGTGTTACGGGCGGTGTGTTACGGTCGGAGTGTTACGGGCGGTGTGTTACGGGCGGTGTGTTACGGGCGGAGTGTTACGGGCGGTGTGTTACGGTCGGAGTGTTACGGGCGGAGTGTTACGGGCGGTGTGTTACGGGCGGTGTGTTACGGTCGGAGTGTTACGGGCGGAGTGTTACGGTCGGAGTGTTACGGTCGGAGTGTTACGGTCGGAGTGTTACGGGCGGTGTGTTACGGTCGGAGTGTTACGGTCGGTGTGTTACGGGCGGTGTGTTACGGTCGGGTTACGGGCGGTGTGTTACGGTCGGAGTGTTACGGTCGGTGTGTTACGGGCGGTGTGTTACGGTCGGAGTGTTACGGTCGGTGTGTTACGGTCGGTGTGTTACGGTCGGAGTGTTACGGTCGGTGTGTTACGGTCGGTGTGTTACGGTCGGAGTGTTACGGTCGGAGTGTTACGGTCGGAGTGTTACGGTCGGAGTGTTACGGGCGGTGTGTTACGGTCGGAGTGTTACGGTCGGTGTGTTACGGTCGGAGTGTTACGGTCGGAGTGTTACGGTCGGAGTGTTACGGTCGGAGTGTTACGGTCGGTGTGTTACGGTCGGAGTGTTACGGTCGGAGTGTTACGGTCGGTGTGTTACGGGCGGTGTGTTACGGTCGGAGTGTTACGGGCGGAGTGTTACGGTCGGAGTGTTACGGTCGGTGTGTTACGGTCGGAGTGTTACGGTCGGAGTGTTACGGTCGGTGTGTTACGGTCGGAGTGTTACGGGCGGTGTGTTACGGTCGGAGTGTTACGGTCGGTGTGTTACGGTCGGAGTGTTACGGTCGGTGTGTTACGGTCGGAGTGTTACGGTCGGTGTGTTACGGTCGGAGTGTTACGGTCGGTGTGTTACGGTCGGAGTGTTACGGTCGGAGTGTTACGGTCGGTGTGTTACGGTTGGAGTGTTACGGTCGGTGTGTTACGGTCGGAGTGTTACGGTCGGAGTGTTACGGTCGGTGTGTTACGGTCGGAGTGTTACGGTCGGAGTGTTACGGTCGGTGTGTTACGGTCGGTGTGTTACGGTCGGAGTGTTACGGTTGGAGTGTTACGGTCGGAGTGTTACGGTCGGAGTGTTACGGTCGGAGTGTTACGGTCGGTGTGTTACGGTCGGAGTGTTACGGTCGGAGTGTTACGGTCGGTGTGTTACGGTCGGTGTGTTACGGTCGGTGTGTTACGGTCGTTGTGTTACGGTCGGAGTGTTACGGTCGGAGTGTTACGGTCGGTGTGTTACGGTCGGTGTGTTACGGTCGGTGTGTTACGGTCGTTGTGTTACGGTCGGAGTGTTACGGTCGGAGTGTTACGGTCGGTGTGTTACGGTCGGAGTGTTACGGTCGGAGTGTTACGGTCGGAGTGTTACGGTCGGTGTGTTACGGTCGGAGTGTTACGGTCGGAGTGTTACGGTCGGTGTGTTACGGTCGGAGTGTTACGGTCGGTGTGTTACGGTCGGAGTGTTACGGTCGGTGTGTTACGGTCGGTGTGTTACGGTCGGTGTGTTACGGTCGTTGTGTTACGGTCGGTGTGTTACGGTCGGTGTGTTACGGTCATTGTGTTACGGTCGGAGTGTTACGGTCGGAGTGTTACGGTCGGAGTGTTACGGTCGGAGTGTTACGGTCGGTGTGTTACGGTCGGAGTGTTACGGTCGGTGTGTTACGGTCGGTGTGTTACGGTCGGAGTGTTACGGTCGGTGTGTTACGGTCGTTGTGTTACGGTCGGAGTGTTACGGTCGTTGTGTTACGGTCGGAGTGTTACGGTCGGAGTGTTACTGTCGGTGTGTTACGGTCGGTGTGTTACGGTCGGTGTGTTACGGTCGGTGTGTTACGGTCGGAGTGTTACTGTCGGTGTGTTACGGTCGGAGTGTTACGGTCGGTGTGTTACGGTCGGTGTGTTACGGTCGGAGTGTTACGGTCGGAGTGTTACGGTCGGAGTGTTACGGTCGGTGTGTTACGGTCGGTGTGTTACGGTCGGAGTGTTACGGTCGGTGTGTTACGGTCGGAGTGTTACGGTCGGAGTGTTACGGTCGGAGTGTTACGGTCGGAGTGTTACGGTCGGTGTGTTACGGTCGGAGTGTTACGGTCGGTGTGTTACGGTCGGTGTGTTACGGTCGGAGTGTTACGGTCGGTGTGTTACGGTCGGTGTGTTACGGTCGGAGTGTTACGGTTGGTGTGTTACGGTCGGAGTGTTACGGTCGGAGTGTTACGGTCGGAGTGTTACGGTCGGTGTGTTACGGTCGGAGTGTTACGGTCGGAGTGTTACGGTCGGTGTGTTACGGTCGGAGTGTTACGGTCGGTGTGTTACGGTCGGAGTGTTACGGTCGGAGTGTTACGGTCGGTGTGTTACGGTCGGAGTGTTACGGTCGGTGTGTTACGGTCGGAGTGTTACGGTCGGTGTGTTACGGTCGGAGTGTTACGGTCGGTGTGTTACGGTCGGTGTGTTACGGTCGGAGTGTTACGGTCGGAGTGTTACGGTCGGAGTGTTACGGTCGGAGTGTTACGGTCGGTGTTTACGGTCGGTGTGTTACGGTCGGTGTGTTACGGTCGGAGTGTTACGGTCGGTGTGTTACGGTCGGAGTGTTACGGTCGTGTGTTTACGGTCGGAGTGTTACGGTCGGAGTGTTACGGTCGGAGTGTTACGGTCGGTGTGTTACGGTCGGAGTGTTACGGTTGGAGTGTTACGGTCGGTGTGTTACGGGCGGAGTGTTACGGTCGGAGTGTTACGGTCGGTGTGTTACGGTCGGTGTGTTACGGTCGGAGTGTTACGGGCGGAGTGTTACGGTTGGAGTGTTACGGTCGGTGTGTTACGGTCGGAGTGTTACGGGCGGAGTGTTACGGTCGGAGTGTTACGGTCGGTGTGTTACGGTCGGAGTGTTACGGTTGGAGTGTTACGGTCGGTGTGTTACGGGCGGAGTGTTACGGTCGGAGTGTTACGGTCGGTGTGTTACGGGCGGAGTGTTACGGTCGGAGTGTTACGGTCGGAGTGTTACGGTCGGTGTGTTACGGTCGGTGTGTTACGGTCGGAGTGTTACGGTTGGAGTGTTACGGTCGGTGTGTTACGGTCGGTGTGTTACGGTCGGAGTGTTACGGTCGGAGTGTTACGGTCGGAGTGTTACGGTTGGAGTGTTACGGTCGGAGTGTTACGGTCGGTGTGTTACGGTCGGAGTGTTACGGTCGGAGTGTTACGGGCGGAGTGTTACGGTCGGTGTGTTACGGTCGGTGTGTTACGGTCGGAGTGTTACGGTCGGTGTGTTACGGTCGGTGTGTTACGGTCGGAGTGTTACGGTCGGAGTGTTACGGGCGGAGTGTTACGGTTGGAGTGTTACGGTCGGAGTGTTACGGTCGGTGTGTTACGGTCGGTGTGTTACGGTCGGAGTGTTACGGTTGGAGTGTTACGGTCGGTGTGTTACGGTCGGAGTGTTACGGTCGGTGTGTTACGGTCGGTGTGTTACGGTTGGAGTGTTACGGTCGGAGTGTTACGGTCGGAGTGTTACGGTCGGTGTGTTACGGGCGGAGTGTTACGGTCGGTGTGTTACGGGCGGAGTGTTACGGTCGGTGTGTTACGGTCGGAGTGTTACGGTCGGAGTGTTACGGTCGGAGTGTTACGGTCGGAGTGTTACGGTCGGAGTGTTACGGGCGGAGTGTTACGGTCGGTGTGTTACGGTCGGAGTGTTACGGTCGGAGTGTTACGGTCGGTGTGTTACGGTCGGAGTGTTACGGTCGGAGTGTTACGGTCGGAGTGTTACGGGCGGAGTGTTACGGTCGGTGTGTTACGGGCGGAGTGTTACGGTCGGTGTGTTACGGTCGGAGTGTTACGGTCGGTGTGTTACGGGCGGAGTGTTACGGGCGGTGTGTTACGGTTGGAGTGTTACGGTCGGTGTGTTACGGTCGGAGTGTTACGGTCGGAGTGTTACGGTCGGTGTGTTACGGTCGGAGTGTTACGGTCGGAGTGTTACGGTCGGAGTGTTACGGTCGGTGTGTTACGGTTGGAGTGTTACGGTCGGTGTGTTACGGTCGGAGTGTTACGGTCGGAGTGTTACGGTCGGTGTGTTACGGTCGGTGTGTTACGGTCGGTGTGTTACGGTCGGAGTGTTACGGTCGGTGTGTTACGGTTGGAGTGTTACGGTCGGTGTGTTACGGTTGGAGTGTTACGGTCGGAGTGTTACGGTCGGAGTGTTACGGTCGGAGTGTTACGGTCGGTGTGTTACGGTTGGAGTGTTACGGTCGGTGTGTTACGGTCGGTGTGTTACGGTCGGAGTGTTACGGGCGGAGTGTTACGGTCGGTGTGTTACGGTCGGAGTGTTACGGTCGGAGTGTTACGGTCGGTGTGTTACGGTTGGAGTGTTACGGTCGGTGTGTTACGGTCGGTGTGTTACGGTCGGTGTGTTACGGTCGGAGTGTTACGGTCGGTGTGTTACGGTTGGAGTGTTACGGTCGGTGTGTTACGGTTGGAGTGTTACGGTCGGAGTGTTACGGTCGGAGTGTTACGGTCGGAGTGTTACGGTCGGTGTGTTACGGTTGGAGTGTTACGGTCGGTGTGTTACGGTCGGTGTGTTACGGTCGGAGTGTTACGGGCGGAGTGTTACGGTCGGTGTGTTACGGTCGGAGTGTTACGGTCGGAGTGTTACGGTCGGTGTGTTACGGTTGGAGTGTTACGGTCGGAGTGTTACGGTCGGTGTGTTACGGTTGGAGTGTTACGGTCGGTGTGTTACGGTCGGTGTGTTACGGTCGGAGTGTTACGGTCGGTGTGTTACGGTTGGAGTGTTACGGTCGGTGTGTTACGGTCGGTGTGTTACGGTCGGAGTGTTACGGTTGGAGTGTTACGGTCGGAGTGTTACGGTCGGTGTGTTACGGTCGGTGTGTTACGGGCGGTGTGTTACGGTCGGAGTGTTACGGTCGGTGTGTTACGGTTGGAGTGTTACGGTCGGTGTGTTACGGGCGGTGTGTTACGGTCGGTGTGTTACGGTCGGAGTGTTACGGTCGGTGTGTTACGGTCGGAGTGTTACGGTCGGAGTGTTACGGGCGGTGTGTTACGGTCGGAGTGTTACGGTCGGTGTGTTACGGTCGGAGTGTTACGGTCGGTGTGTTACGGTCGGTGTGTTACGGTCGGAGTGTTACGGTCGGTGTGTTACGGTCGGAGTGTTACGGTCGGAGTGTTACGGTCGGAGTGTTACGGTCGGAGTGTTACGGTCGGTGTGTTACGGTCGGAGTGTTACGGTCGGTGTGTTACGGTCGGTGTGTTACGGTCGGAGTGTTACGGTCGGTGTGTTACGGGCGGTGTGTTACGGTCGGAGTGTTACGGTCGGAGTGTTACGGGCGGTGTGTTACGGTCGGAGTGTTACGGGCGGAGTGTTACGGTCGGTGTGTTACGGTCGGTGTGTTACGGTCGGAGTGTTACGGTCGGAGTGTTACGGTTGGAGTGTTACGGGCGGAGTGTTACGGTCGGAGTGTTACGGTTGGAGTGTTACGGTCGGAGTGTTACGGTTGGAGTGTTACGGGCGGAGTGTTACGGTTGGAGTGTTACGGTCGGTGTGTTACGGGCGGAGTGTTACGGTTGGAGTGTTACGGTCGGTGTGTTACGGTTGGAGTGTTACGGTCGGAGTGTTACGGTCGGTGTGTTACGGTCGGTGTGTTACGGTCGGTGTGTTACGGTCGGAGTGTCACGGTTGGAGTGTTACGGTTGGAGTGTTACGGTTGGAGTGTTACGGTTGGAGTGTTACGGTCGGAGTGTTACGGTCGGAGTGTTACGGTTGGAGTGTTACGGTCGGAGTGTTACGGTCGGTGTGTTACGGTCGGAGTGTTACGGTCGGTGTGTTACGGTCGGTGTGTTACGGTCGGAGTGTTACGGTCGGTGTGTA
>NW_027139845.1:0-87438 GCF_035084215.1 Heptranchias perlo
TACTCTCATGGCCAAGTCCCAGCTCCCCGGTCCTTCCCGAGTGCCTCTCCCAGCCTTGGGATCCAGGGAAGGTATCAGTAATGTACCCGGGATCACTAAACACAAAACCCAGTCTGTGAATCACTTTCAGCTGCTGGACTTATCGTGTGTCCCACAGCATCTCTCTCACCTTCGATGTGTGAATAGAGCATCAGGCCTGGGAATCTCGTCTTCAATTTAAATACACTCAGCAAATGTATTTAACAAAATACAAACAAGTAAACACATCACGGCCCAATAATCCAGCACTAAATTCAAAGGAGTAAGTCTGTTATCAAACTCCTTGAGTGGACAGAATAAAGAAAAATCCCAACTCTAAGATCCCCTCGAATCCTTTGCAAATACCTTACAAATCTTGACAATAATCAACAAGTCTAATTGAATGTTGACCTTTATCTCGAGTGGGGTTGGAATACAGAAGTGATGCTTCAGTTGTAATGAACCTTGGTCAGACCCCACCTGGAGAACTGGGCACCGAACCGAGGGAGAGATAAATCGGCCTTAGAAAAGGTACAGTGCAGATTCACCAGAATGATGCCGGGGTTAAAAGGGTTAAATTATGAGGACAGGTGGCATAAACTTGGTTTTTATTCCCATGAGTTTAGAACATTGAGATGTGATCTCATCGAGGTGTTTAAAATAATAAAGGGATTCAATAAGGTAAATACAGAGAAATGATTTCTTCTGGATGGGAATCCAGAACAAGAGGGCATAAGAAATAGGAGCAGGAGTGGGCCATATGGCCCCTCGAGCCTGCTCTGCCATTCAGTAAGAACTTGGCTGATCTTCTACCTTCACTCTACTTTCCTGCCTGATTCCTTGATTCCCTCGGTGTCCAAAAATCTCTCGATCTCATTCTTGAAAATACTTAACAACTGAGCATCCACAGCCCTCTGGGGCAGAGAATTCCAAAGATTGACAACCCTCTGAGTGAAGAAATATTTCCTCATTTCAGTCCTAAATGGCCGACCCCTTATCCTGAGACTATGCCCCCTAGTTCTAGACTCTTCAGCCAGGGGAAACAGCCTCTCAGCATCGACCCTGTCAAGCCCTCCAAGAATTTTTGACGTTTCAATGAGATCACCTCTCATTCTTCTAAACTTCAGACAATGTAGGGCCATTCTGCTCACTCTCTCCTCATGCAACAAACCTCTCATCCCAGGAATCAATCTAGTGAACCTTCGTTGCACCCCCTCTAATCAAGTATATCCTTCCTCAGGTAAGGAGACCAAAACTGTACATAGTACTCCAGGTGTGGCCTCACCAAAGCCTGATATAATTGCAGCAAGACTTCCTTACTCTTATTCTCCAAACCCCTTGCAATAAAGGCCAACGTACCATTTGCTTTCCTAATTGCTTGCTGGATCTGCATGTTAACTTTATGTGATCCGTGTACAAGGACATCCAAATCCCTCTGAACAACAATAATTCTTAATCTCTCATCTTTTAAATAATATTCTGCTTTTCTATTCTTCCTACCAAAGTGAATAATTTCACATTTCCCCACATTATACTCCATCTGCCACCTTCTTGATAACATTAAAATTAGAGCTGGGTCATTTATGCGCAAAATAAGGTAGCAATTTTTGACACAAAGTGTTGTGGAAATTACAAACTCACTTCCCTGGAAGGCTGTGGAAGCTGGGGCTCGACTGAAATTTTCATCATTGAGATTGAAAGGTTTTTGTTGTGTGAGGGTTGCAAGGGATTTTTTAAAAATTCGTTCATGAGATGTGGGCGTCGTTGGTGAGACCAGCATTTATTGCCCATCCCTAATTGCCCTCGAGAAGGTGGTGGTGAGCCGCCTTCTTGAACCGCTGCAGTCCGTGTGGTGAAGGTTCTCCCACAGTGCTGTTAGGAAGGGAGTTCCAGGATTTTGACCCAGCGACGATGAAGGAACGCCGATATATTTCCAAGTCGGGATGGTGTGTGAATTGGAGAGGTGGTGTTGTTCCCATATGCCTGCTGATCTTGTCCTTCTAGGTGGTAGAGATCACGAGTTTGGGATATGTGTCGAAGAAGCCTTGGCGAGTTGCTGTAGTGCATCCTGTGGATGGTACACACTGCAGCCACAGTGTGCCAGTCGTGAATGGAGTGAATGTTTAAGGTGGTGGATGGGGTGCCAATCAATCGGGCTGCTTTTTCCTGGATGGTTTCGAGCTTCTTGAGTGTTGTTGGAGCTGCACTCATCCAAGCAAGTGGAGAGTATTCCATCACACTCCTGACTTGTGCCTTGTCGATGTGGAAAGGTTTTGGGGAGTCAGGAGGTGAGTTACTCGCCGCAGAATACCCAGCCTCTGACCTGCTCTTGGAGCCATAGTATTTATATGGCTGATCCAGTTAAGTCTCTGGTCAATGGTGACCCGCAGGATGTTGATGGTGGTGGATTCAGCGATGGTAATGCCGTTGAATGTCAAGGGGAGGTGGTTAGACTCTCTCTTGTTGGAGATGGTCATTGCCAGGCACTTATCTCGTCCGAATGTTACTTGCCACTTATCAGTCCAAGCCTGGATGTTGTCCAGGTCTTGCTGCATGCGGGCACGGACTGCTTCATTATCTGAGGGGTTGCGAATGGAACTGAACACTGTGCAATCATCAGCGAACATCCCCATTTCTGACCTTATGATGGAGGGAAGGTCATTGGTGAAGCAGCTGAAGATGATATGGAGCAAAGGCGAGTAAATGGAGTTGTGGTACAGATTAGTCCTGATCCAATTGAATGGCGGAGCAGGATTGTGGGGCTAAATGGCTAATTCCAATTCCTGAACCCAGTCACTGACACCAATCACCACCACTTTGATAAAAAAAACACCAGTCACTGACACCAATCTCCTCCTGTTTGATACAAACCAACCCCACAGTCACTGACACCAATCTCACTGAATGGTGGAACAGGATCGAGGGGCTGAATGGCCTCCTCCTGTTCCGAATGTTCCAATGTCACACTGAAGTTGCTAACATTCCTCTTCACAGTTCTTAATGCTCCCTATCTTGGTGTTGTCAGGAAATGTTGATCTTATGCCCTTGTACCCAAGCCCAGGTCATTGCTCGATATTGAGAAGAGCAATGGTCCCAACACTGCCCCTGGGGGACACCACTGTTTACATCCCCACAGTCTGAAAAACATCCATTAACCAATACTCTGCCCTTTATCCAACTTCCCATCCACACTGACCCACTCCCTGTAATACCGTGAGCTTTAATCTGATCAACAAGCCTCCTGTCCGGCATCTTATCAAACACTTTTTAACAATCCATCTTCACAACATCCATTGCATTTTATCCCCACACTGTGTTATTTCCTCCAATAATCCCTGCCGTCTGTCCTGAATTAATCCATTTTATCCCTACACTGTGTTATTTCCTCCAATAATCCCTGCTCTCTGTCCTGAATTAATCCATTTTATCACTACACTGTGTTATTTCCTCCAATAATCCCTGCTGTTTGTCCTGAATTAATCCATTTTATCCCTACACTGTGTTATTTCCTCCAATAATCCCTGCTGTTTGTCCTGAATTAATCCATTTTATCACAACACTGTGTTATTTCCTCCAATATTCCCTGCTGTCTGTCCTGAATTCATCCATTTTATGACTACACGGTGTTATTTCCTCCAATAATCCCTCCTGTCTGTCCTGAATTATCCATTTTATCCCTACACTGTGTTAATTCCTCCAATAATCCCTGCTGTCTGTCCTGAATTAATCCAGTGCTGGGTCCGCCGTTATTTGTTATTTATATTAATGATTTGGATGAGAATTTAGGAGGCATGGTTAGTAAGTTTGCAGATAACACCAAGATTGGTGGCATTGTGGACAGTGAAGAAGGTTATCTAGGATTGCAACGGGATCTTGATAAATTTGGCCAGTGGGCCGATGAATGGCAGATGGAGTTTAATTTAGATAAATGTGAGGTGATGCATTTTGGTAGATCGAATCGGGCCAGGACCTACTCCGTTAATGGTAGGGCGTTGGGGAGAGTGAAAGAACAAAGAGATCTAGGAGTACAGGTTCATAGCTCCTTGAAAGTGGAGTCACAGGTGGATAGGGTGGTGAAGAAGGCATTCGGCATGCTTGGTTTCATTGGTCAGAACATTGAATGCAGGAGTTGGGATGTCTTGTTGAAGTTGTACAAGACATTAGTAAGGCCACATTTGGTATACTGTGTACAGTTCTGGTCACCCTATTATAGAAAGGATATTATTAAACTAGAAAGAGTGCAGAAAAGATTTACCAGGATGCTACTGGGACTTGATGGTTTGACTGATAGGGAGAGGTTAGATAGACTGGGACTTTTTTCCCTGGAGAGTAGGAGGTGAAGGGGTGATCTTATAGAAGTCTACAAAATAATGAGGGGCATAGATAAGGTAGATAGTCAAAATCTTTTCCCAAAGGTAGGGGAGTCTATAACGAGGGGACATCGATTTAAGGTGAGAGGGGAGAGATACAAAAGGGTCCAGAGGGGCAATTTTTTACTCAAAGGGTGGTGAGTGTCTGGAACGAGCTGCCAGAGGCAGTAGTAGAGGCGGGTACAATTTTGTCTTTTAAAAAGCATTTGGACAATTACATGGGTAAGATGGGTATAGAGGGATATGGGCCAAGTGCAGGCAATTGGGACTAGCTTAGAGGTATAAACTGGGCGACATGGACATGTTGGGCCGAAGGGCCTGTTTCCATGTTGTAACTTCTAAGATTCAATGATTTTATCCCTACACTGTGTTATTTCCTCCAATGTTCCCTGCTGTCTGTCCTGAATTAATCCCTTTTATCCCTACACTGTGTTATTTCCTCCAATATTCCCTGCTGTCTGTCCTGAATTAATCCATTTTATCCCTACACTGTGTTATTTCCTCCAATAATCCCTGCTGTCTGTCCTGAATTAATCCATTTTATCCCTACACTGCATTATTTCCTCCAATAATCCCTGCTGTCTGTCCTGAATTAATCCATTTTATCCCTACACTGTGTTATTTCCTCCAATATTCCCTGCTGTCTGTCCTGAATTAATCCATTTTATCCCTACACTGTGTTATTTCCTCCAATATTCCCTGCTGTCTGTCCTGAATTAATCCATTTTATCCCTACACTGTGTTATTTCCTCCAATAATCCCTGCTGTCTGTCCTGAATTAATCCATTTTATCCCCACACTGTGTTATTCCCTCCAATATTCCCTGCTGTCTGTCCTGAATTAATCCATTTTATCCCCACACTGTGTTATTCCCTCCAATATTCCCTGCTGTCTGTCCTGAATTAATCCATTTTATCCCTACACTGTGTATTCCCTCCAATAATCCATGCTGTCTGTCCTGAATTAATCCATTTTATCCCTACACTGTGTTATTTCCTCCAATAATCCCTGCTGTCTGTCCTGAATTAATCCATTTTATCCCTACACTGTGTTATTTCCTCCAATATTCCCTGCTGTCTGTCCTGAATTAATCCATTTTATCCCTACACTGTGTTATTTCCTCCAATAATCCCTGCTGTCTGTCCTGAATTAATCCATTTTATCCCTACACTGCATTATTTCCTCCAATAATCCCTGCTGTCTGTCCTGAATTAATCCATTTTATCCCTACACTGTGTTATTTCCTCCAATATTCCCTGCTGTCTGTCCTGAATTAATCCATTTTATCCCTACACTGTGTTATTTCCTCCAATATTCCCTGCTGTCTGTCCTGAATTAATCCATTTTATCCCTACACTGTGTTATTTCCTCCAATAATCCCTGCTGTCTGTCCTGAATTAATCCATTTTATCCCCACACTGTGTTATTCCCTCCAATATTCCCTGCTGTCTGTCCTGAATTAATCCATTTTATCCCCACACTGTGTTATTCCCTCCAATATTCCCTGCTGTCTGTCCTGAATTAATCCATTTTATCCCTACACTGTGTATTCCCTCCAATAATCCATGCTGTCTGTCCTGAATTAATCCATTTTATCCCTACACTGTGTTATTTCCTCCAATAATCCCTGCTGTCTGTCCTGAATTAATCCATTTTATCCCTACACTGTGTTATTCCCTCCAATATTCCCTGCTGTCTGTCCTGAATTAATCCATTTTATCCCTACACTGTGTTATTTCCTCCAATAATCCCTGCTGTCAGTCCTGAATTAATCCATTTTATCCCTACACTGTGTTATTTCCTCCAATATTCCCTGCTGTCTGTCCTGAATTAATCCATTTTATCCCTACACTGTGTTATTTCCTCCAATAATCCCTGCTGTCAGTCCTGAATTAATCCATTTTATCCCTGCACTGTGTTATTTCCTCCAATAATCCCTGCTGTCTGTCCTGAATTAATCCATTTTATCCCTACACTGTGTTATTTCCTCCAATAATCCCTGCTGTCTGTCCTGAATTAATCCATTTTATCCCTACACTGTGTTATTTCCTCCAATAATCCCTGCTGTCTGTCCTGAATTAATCCATTTTATCCCTACACTGTGTTATTTCCTCCAATAATCCCTGCTGTCAGTCCTGAATTAATCCATTTTATCCCTACACTGTGTTATTTCCTCCAATAATCCCTGCTGTCTGTCCTGAATTAATCCATTTTATCCCTACACTGTGTTATTTCCTCCAATAATCCCTGCTGTCTGTCCTGAATTAATCCATTTTATCCCGACACTGTGTTATTTCCTCCAATAATCCCTGCTGTCAGTCCTGAATTAATCCATTTTATCCCTACACTGTGTTATTCCCTCCAATAATCCCTGCTGTCTGTCCTGAATTGATCCATTTTATCCCTACACTGTGTTATTTCCTCCAATAATCCCTGCTGTCTGTCCTGAATTAATCCATTTTATCCCTACACTGTGTTATTTCCTCCAATAATCCCTGCTGTCAGTCCTGAATTAATCCATTTTATCCCTACACTGTGTTATTTCCTCCAATAATCCCTGCTGTCTGTCTGAATTAATCCATTTTATCCCTACACTGTGTTATTTCCTCCAATAATCCCTGCTGTCTGTCCTGAATTAATCCATTTTATCCCTACACTGTGTTATTTCCTCCAATAATCCCTGCTGTCAGTCCTGAATTAATCCATTTTATCCCTACACTGTGTTATTCCCTCCAATAATCTCTGCTGTCTGTCCTGAATTAATCCATTTTATCCCTACACTGTGTTATTCCCTCCAATATTCCCTGCTGTCTGTCCTGAATTAATCCATTTTATCCCTACACTGTGTTATTCCCTCCAATATTCCCTGCTGTCTGTCCTGAATTAATCCATTTTATCCCTACACTGTGTTATTTCCTCCAATATTCCCTGCTGTCTGTCCTGAATTAATCCATTTTATCCCTACACTGTGTTATTTCCTCCAATATTCCCTGCTGTCTGTCCTGAATTAATCCATTTTATCCCTACACTGTGTTATTTCCTCCAATAATCCCTGCTGTCTGTACTGAATTAATCCATTTTATCCCTACACTGTGTTATTCCCTCCAATAATCCCTGCTGTCTGTCCTGAATTAATCCATTTTATCCCTACACTGTGTTATTTCCTCCAATATTCCCTGCTGTCTGTCCTGAATTAATCCATTTTATCCCTACACTGTGTTATTTCCTCCAATATTCCCTGCTGTCTGTCCTGAATTAATCCATTTTATCCCTACACTGTGTTATTTCCTCCAATAATCCCTGCTGTCTGTCCTGAATTAATCCATTTTATCCCTACACTGTGTTATTTCCTCCAATATTCCCTGCTGTCTGTCCTGAATTAATCCATTTTATCCCTACACTGTGTTATTCCCTCCAATATTCCCTGCTGTCTGTCTGAATTAATCCATTTTATCCCTACACTGTGTTATTTCCTCCAATATTCCCTGCTGTCTGTCCTGAATTAATCCATTTTATCCCTACACTGTGTTATTCCCTCCAATAATCCCTGCTGTCTGTCCTGAATTAATCCATTTTATCCCTACACTGTGTTATTCCCTCCAATAATCCCTGCTGTCTGTCCTGAATTAACCCATTTTATCCCTACACTGTGTTATTTCCTCCAATATTCCCCCCTGTCTGTCCTGAATTAATCCATTTTATCCCAACACTGTGTTATTTCCTCCAATAATCCCTGCTGTCTGTCCTGAATTAATCCATTTTATCCCTACACTGTGTTATTTCCTCCAATATTCCCTGCTGTCTGTCCTGAATTAATCCATTTTATCCCTACACTGTGTTATTTCCTCCAATAATCCCTGCTGTCTGTCCTGAATTAATCCATTTTATCCCTACACTGTGTTATTTCCTCCAATAATCCCTGCTGTCTGTCCTGAATTAATCCATTTTATCCCTACACTGTGTTATTTCCTCCAATAATCCCTGCTGTCAGTCCTGAATTAATCCATTTTATCCCTACACTGTGTTATTTCCTCCAATAATCCCTGCTGTCTGTCCTGAATTAATCCATTTTATCCCTACACTGTGTTATTTCCTCCAATAATCCCTGCTGTCTGTCCTGAATTAATCCATTTTATCCCTACACTGTGTTATTTCCTCCAATAATCCCTGCTGTCTGTCCTGAATTAATCCATTTTATCCCTACACTGTGTTATTTCCTCCAATAATCCCTGCTGTCTGTCCTGAATTAATCCATTTTATCCCTACACTGTGTTATTTCCTCCAATAATCCCTGCTGTCAGTCCTGAATTAATCCATTTTATCCCTACACTGTGTTATTCCCTCCAATAATCCCTGCTGTCTGTCCTGAATTAATCCATTTTATCCCTACACTGTGTTATTTCCTCCAATAATCCCTGCTGTCTGTCCTGAATTAATCCATTTTATCCCGACACTGTGTTATTTCCTCCAATAATCCCTGCTGTCAGTCCTGAATTAATCCATTTTATCCCTACACTGTGTTATTTCCTCCAATAATCCCTGCTGTCTGTCCTGAATTAATCCATTTTATCCCTACACTGTGTTATTTCCTCCAATAATCCCTGCTGTCTGTCCTGAATGAATCCATTTTATCCCTACACTGTGTTATTTCCTCCAATAATCCCTGCTGTCAGTCCTGAATTAATCCATTTTATCCCTACACTGTGTTATTCCCTCCAATAATCCCTGCTGTCTGTCCTGAATTAATCCATTTTATCCCTACACTGTGTTATTTCCTCCAATATTCCCTGCTGTCTGTCCTGAATTAATCCATTTTATCCCTACACTGTGTTATTTCCTCCAATATTCCCTGCTGTCTGTCCTGAATTAATCCATTTTATCCCTACACTGTGTTATTTCCTCCAATAATCCCTGCTGTCTGTCCTGAATTAATCCATTTTATCCCGACACTGTGTTATTCCCTCCAATAATCCCGGCTGTCTGTCCTGAATTAATCCATTTTATCCCTACACTGTGTTATTTCCTCCAATATTCCCTGCTGTCTGTCCTGAATTAATCCATTTTATCCCTACACTGTGTTATTTCCTCCAATATTCCCTGCTGTCTGTCCTGAATTAATCCATTTTATCCCTACACTGTTTTATTCCCTCCAATATTCCCTGCTGTCTGTCTGAATTAATCCATTTTATCCCTACACTGTGTTATTTCCTCCAATATTCCCTGCTGTCTGTCCAGAATTAATCCATTTTATCCCTACACTGTGTTATTCCGTCCAATATTCCCTGCTGTCTGTCCTGAATTAATCCATTTTATCCCTACACTGTGTTATTCCCTCCAATATTCCCTGCTGTCTGTCCTGAATTAATCCATTTTATCCCTACACTGTGTTATTTCCTCCAATAATCCCTGCTGTCTGTCCTGAATTAATCCATTTTATCCCTACACTGTGTTATTTCCTCCAATATTCCCTGCTGTCTGTCCTGAATTAATCCATTTTATCCCTACACTGTGTTATTTCCTCCAATATTCCCTGCTGTCTGTCCTGAATTAATCCATTTTATCCCTACACTGTGTTATTTCCTCCAATATTCCCTGCTGTCTGTCCTGAATTAATCCATTTTATCCCTACACTGTGTTATTTCCTCCAATAATCCCTGCTGTCTGTCCTGAATTAATCCATTTTATCCCTACACTGTGTTATTCCCTCCAATAATCACTGCTGTCTGTCCTGAATTAATCCATTTTATCCCTACACTGTGTTATTTCCTCCAATATTCCCCCCTGTCTGTCCTGAATTAATCCCTTTTATCCCTACACTGTGTTATTTCCTCCAATATTCCCTGCTGTCTGTCCTGAATTAATCCATTTTATCCCTACACTGTGTTATTTCCTCCAATAATCCCTGCTGTCTGTCCTGAATTAATCCATTTTATCCCTACACTGCATTATTTCCTCCAATAATCCCTGCTGTCTGTCCTGAATTAATCCATTTTATCCCTACACTGTGTTATTTCCTCCAATATTCCCTGCTGTCTGTCCTGAATTAATCCATTTTATCCCTACACTGTGTTATTTCCTCCAATATTCCCTGCTGTCTGTCCTGAATTAATCCATTTTATCCCTACACTGTGTTATTTCCTCCAATAATCCCTGCTGTCTGTCCTGAATTAATCCATTTTATCCCCACACTGTGTTATTCCCTCCAATATTCCCTGCTGTCTGTCCTGAATTAATCCATTTTATCCCCACACTGTGTTATTCCCTCCAATATTCCCTGCTGTCTGTCCTGAATTAATCCATTTTATCCCTACACTGTGTATTCCCTCCAATAATCCATGCTGTCTGTCCTGAATTAATCCATTTTATCCCTACACTGTGTTATTTCCTCCAATAATCCCTGCTGTCTGTCCTGAATTAATCCATTTTATCCCTACACTGTGTTATTCCCTCCAATATTCCCTGCTGTCTGTCCTGAATTAATCCATTTTATCCCTACACTGTGTTATTTCCTCCAATAATCCCTGCTGTCAGTCCTGAATTAATCCATTTTATCCCTACACTGTGTTATTTCCTCCAATATTCCCTGCTGTCTGTCCTGAATTAATCCATTTTATCCCTACACTGTGTTATTTCCTCCAATAATCCCTGCTGTCAGTCCTGAATTAATCCATTTTATCCCTGCACTGTGTTATTTCCTCCAATAATCCCTGCTGTCTGTCCTGAATTAATCCATTTTATCCCTACACTGTGTTATTTCCTCCAATAATCCCTGCTGTCTGTCCTGAATTAATCCATTTTATCCCTACACTGTGTTATTTCCTCCAATAATCCCTGCTGTCTGTCCTGAATTAATCCATTTTATCCCTACACTGTGTTATTTCCTCCAATAATCCCTGCTGTCTGTCCTGAATTAATCCATTTTATCCCTACACTGTGTTATTTCCTCCAATAATCCCTGCTGTCAGTCCTGAATTAATCCATTTTATCCCTACACTGTGTTATTTCCTCCAATAATCCCTGCTGTCTGTCCTGAATTAATCCATTTTATCCCTACACTGTGTTATTTCCTCCAATAATCCCTGCTGTCTGTCCTGAATTAATCCATTTTATCCCGACACTGTGTTATTTCCTCCAATAATCCCTGCTGTCAGTCCTGAATTAATCCATTTTATCCCTACACTGTGTTATTCCCTCCAATAATCCCTGCTGTCTGTCCTGAATTGATCCATTTTATCCCTACACTGTGTTATTTCCTCCAATAATCCCTGCTGTCTGTCCTGAATTAATCCATTTTATCCCTACACTGTGTTATTTCCTCCAATAATCCCTGCTGTCAGTCCTGAATTAATCCATTTTATCCCTACACTGTGTTATTTCCTCCAATAATCCCTGCTGTCTGTCTGAATTAATCCATTTTATCCCTACACTGTGTTATTTCCTCCAATAATCCCTGCTGTCTGTCCTGAATTAATCCATTTTATCCCTACACTGTGTTATTTCCTCCAATAATCCCTGCTGTCAGTCCTGAATTAATCCATTTTATCCCTACACTGTGTTATTCCCTCCAATAATCTCTGCTGTCTGTCCTGAATTAATCCATTTTATCCCTACACTGTGTTATTCCCTCCAATATTCCCTGCTGTCTGTCCTGAATTAATCCATTTTATCCCTACACTGTGTTATTCCCTCCAATATTCCCTGCTGTCTGTCCTGAATTAATCCATTTTATCCCTACACTGTGTTATTTCCTCCAATATTCCCTGCTGTCTGTCCTGAATTAATCCATTTTATCCCTACACTGTGTTATTTCCTCCAATATTCCCTGCTGTCTGTCCTGAATTAATCCATTTTATCCCTACACTGTGTTATTTCCTCCAATAATCCCTGCTGTCTGTACTGAATTAATCCATTTTATCCCTACACTGTGTTATTCCCTCCAATAATCCCTGCTGTCTGTCCTGAATTAATCCATTTTATCCCTACACTGTGTTATTTCCTCCAATATTCCCTGCTGTCTGTCCTGAATTAATCCATTTTATCCCTACACTGTGTTATTTCCTCCAATATTCCCTGCTGTCTGTCCTGAATTAATCCATTTTATCCCTACACTGTGTTATTTCCTCCAATAATCCCTGCTGTCTGTCCTGAATTAATCCATTTTATCCCTACACTGTGTTATTTCCTCCAATATTCCCTGCTGTCTGTCCTGAATTAATCCATTTTATCCCTACACTGTGTTATTCCCTCCAATATTCCCTGCTGTCTGTCTGAATTAATCCATTTTATCCCTACACTGTGTTATTTCCTCCAATATTCCCTGCTGTCTGTCCTGAATTAATCCATTTTATCCCTACACTGTGTTATTCCCTCCAATAATCCCTGCTGTCTGTCCTGAATTAATCCATTTTATCCCTACACTGTGTTATTCCCTCCAATAATCCCTGCTGTCTGTCCTGAATTAACCCATTTTATCCCTACACTGTGTTATTTCCTCCAATATTCCCCCCTGTCTGTCCTGAATTAATCCATTTTATCCCAACACTGTGTTATTTCCTCCAATAATCCCTGCTGTCTGTCCTGAATTAATCCATTTTATCCCTACACTGTGTTATTTCCTCCAATATTCCCTGCTGTCTGTCCTGAATTAATCCATTTTATCCCTACACTGTGTTATTTCCTCCAATAATCCCTGCTGTCTGTCCTGAATTAATCCATTTTATCCCTACACTGTGTTATTTCCTCCAATAATCCCTGCTGTCTGTCCTGAATTAATCCATTTTATCCCTACACTGTGTTATTTCCTCCAATAATCCCTGCTGTCAGTCCTGAATTAATCCATTTTATCCCTACACTGTGTTATTTCCTCCAATAATCCCTGCTGTCTGTCCTGAATTAATCCATTTTATCCCTACACTGTGTTATTTCCTCCAATAATCCCTGCTGTCTGTCCTGAATTAATCCATTTTATCCCTACACTGTGTTATTTCCTCCAATAATCCCTGCTGTCTGTCCTGAATTAATCCATTTTATCCCTACACTGTGTTATTTCCTCCAATAATCCCTGCTGTCTGTCCTGAATTAATCCATTTTATCCCGACACTGTGTTATTTCCTCCAATAATCCCTGCTGTCAGTCCTGAATTAATCCATTTTATCCCTACACTGTGTTATTCCCTCCAATAATCCCTGCTGTCTGTCCTGAATTAATCCATTTTATCCCTACACTGTGTTATTTCCTCCAATAATCCCTGCTGTCTGTCCTGAATTAATCCATTTTATCCCGACACTGTGTTATTTCCTCCAATAATCCCTGCTGTCAGTCCTGAATTAATCCATTTTATCCCTACACTGTGTTATTTCCTCCAATAATCCCTGCTGTCTGTCCTGAATTAATCCATTTTATCCCTACACTGTGTTATTTCCTCCAATAATCCCTGCTGTCTGTCCTGAATGAATCCATTTTATCCCTACACTGTGTTATTTCCTCCAATAATCCCTGCTGTCAGTCCTGAATTAATCCATTTTATCCCTACACTGTGTTATTCCCTCCAATAATCCCTGCTGTCTGTCCTGAATTAATCCATTTTATCCCTACACTGTGTTATTTCCTCCAATATTCCCTGCTGTCTGTCCTGAATTAATCCATTTTATCCCTACACTGTGTTATTTCCTCCAATATTCCCTGCTGTCTGTCCTGAATTAATCCATTTTATCCCTACACTGTGTTATTTCCTCCAATAATCCCTGCTGTCTGTCCTGAATTAATCCATTTTATCCCGACACTGTGTTATTCCCTCCAATAATCCCGGCTGTCTGTCCTGAATTAATCCATTTTATCCCTACACTGTGTTATTTCCTCCAATATTCCCTGCTGTCTGTCCTGAATTAATCCATTTTATCCCTACACTGTGTTATTTCCTCCAATATTCCCTGCTGTCTGTCCTGAATTAATCCATTTTATCCCTACACTGTTTTATTCCCTCCAATATTCCCTGCTGTCTGTCTGAATTAATCCATTTTATCCCTACACTGTGTTATTTCCTCCAATATTCCCTGCTGTCTGTCCAGAATTAATCCATTTTATCCCTACACTGTGTTATTCCGTCCAATATTCCCTGCTGTCTGTCCTGAATTAATCCATTTTATCCCTACACTGTGTTATTCCCTCCAATATTCCCTGCTGTCTGTCCTGAATTAATCCATTTTATCCCTACACTGTGTTATTTCCTCCAATAATCCCTGCTGTCTGTCCTGAATTAATCCATTTTATCCCTACACTGTGTTATTTCCTCCAATATTCCCTGCTGTCTGTCCTGAATTAATCCATTTTATCCCTACACTGTGTTATTTCCTCCAATATTCCCTGCTGTCTGTCCTGAATTAATCCATTTTATCCCTACACTGTGTTATTTCCTCCAATATTCCCTGCTGTCTGTCCTGAATTAATCCATTTTATCCCTACACTGTGTTATTTCCTCCAATAATCCCTGCTGTCTGTCCTGAATTAATCCATTTTATCCCTACACTGTGTTATTCCCTCCAATAATCACTGCTGTCTGTCCTGAATTAATCCATTTTATCCCTACACTGTGTTATTTCCTCCAATATTCCCCCCTGTCTGTCCTGAATTAATCCATTTTATCCCTACACTGTGTTATTTCCTCCAATATTCCCCCCTGTCTGTCCTGAATTAATCCATTTTATCCCTACACTGTGTTATTTCCTCCAATATTCCCCCCTGTCTGTCCTGAATTAATCCATTTTATCCCTACACTGTGTTATTTCCTCCAATATTCCCTGCTGTCTGTCCTGAATTAATCCATTTTATCCCTACACTGTGTTATTTCCTCCAATAATCCCTGCTGTCTGTCCTGAATTAATCCATTTTATCCCTACACTGTGTTATTTCCTCCAATATTCCCTGCTGTCTGTCCTGAATTAATCCATTTTATCCCTACACTGTGTTATTCCCTCCAATATTCCCTGCTGTCTGTCCTGAATTAATCCATTTTATCCCTACACTGTGTTATTCCCTCCAATATTCCCTGCTGTCTGTCCTGAATTAATCCATTTTATCCCTCCACTGTGTTATTCCCTCCAATATTCCCTGCTGTCTGTCCTGAATTAATCCATTTTATCCCTACACTGTGTTATTTCCTCCAATAATCCCTGCTGTCTGTCCTGAATTAATCCCTTTTATCCCTACACTGTGTTATTTCCTCCAATAATCCCTGCTGTCTGTCCTGAATTAATCCATTTTATCCCTACACTGTGTTATTTCCTCCAATATTCCCTGCTGTCTGTCCTGAATTAATCCATTTTATCCCTACACTGTGTTATTTCCTCCAATAATCCCTGCTGTCTGTCCTGAATTAATCCATTTTATCACTACACTGTGTTATTTCCTCCAATATTCCCTGCTGTCTGTCCTGAATTAATCCATTTTATCACTACACTGTGTTATTTCCTCCAATATTCCCTGCTGTCTGTCCTGAATTAATCCATTTTATCCCTACACTGTGTTATTTCCTCCAATATTCCCTGCTGTCTGTCCTGAATTAATCCATTTTATCCCTACACTGTGTTATTCCGTCCAATATTCCCTGCTGTCTGTCCTGAATTAATCCATTTTATCCCAACACTGTGTTATTCCCTCCAATATTCCCTGCTGTCTGTCCTGAATTAATCCATTTTATCCCTACACTGTGTTATTTCCTCCAATAATCCCTGCTGTCTGTCCTGAATTAATCCATTTTATCCCTACACTGTGTTATTTCCTCCAATATTCCCTGCTGTCTGTCCTGAATTAATCCATTTTATCCCTACACTGTGTTATTTCCTCCAATATTCCCTGCTGTCTGTCCTGAATTAATCCATTTTATCCCTACACTGTGTTATTTCCTCCAATATTCCCTGCTGTCTGTCCTGAATTAATCCATTTTATCCCTACACTGTGTTATTTCCTCCAATATTCCCTGCTGTCTGTCCTGAATTAATCCATTTTATCCCTACACTGTGTTATTTCCTCCAATATTCCCTGCTGTCTGTCCTGAATTAATCCATTTTATCCCTACACTGTGTTATTTCCTCCAATAATCCCTGCTGTCTGTCCTGAATTAATCCATTTTATCCCTACACTGTGTTATTTCCTCCAATATTCCCTGCTGTCTGTCCTGAATTAATCCATTTTATCCCTACACTGTGTTATTCCCTCCAATATTCCCTGCTGTCTGTCTGAATTAATCCAGTTTATCCCTACACTGTGTTATTTCCTCCAATATTCCCTGCTGTCTGTACTGAATTAATCCATTTTATCCCTACACTGTGTTATTTCCTCCAATAATCCCTGCTGTCTGTCCTGAATTAATCCATTTTATCCCTACACTGTGTTATTCCCTCCAATAATCCCTGCTGTCTGTCCTGAATTAATCCATTTTATCCCTACACTGTGTTATTCCCTCCAATAATCCCTGCTGTCTGTCCTGAATTAACCCATTTTATCCCTACACTGTGTTATTTCCTCCAATATTCCCCCCTGTCTGTCCTGAATTAATCCATTTTATCCCTACACTGTGTTATTTCCTCCAATAATCCCTGCTGTCTGTCCTGAATTAATCCATTTATCCCTACACTGTGTTATTTCCTCCAATATTCCCTGCTGTCTGTCCTGAATTAATCCATTTTATCCCTACACTGTGTTATTTCCTCCAATAATCCCTGCTGTCTGTCCTGAATTAATCCATTTTATCACTACACTGTGTTATTTCCTCCAATATTCCCTGCTGTCTGTCCTGAATTAATCCATTTTATCCCTACACTGTGTTATTCCCTCCAATATTCCCTGCTGTCTGTCTGAATTAATCCATTTTATCCCGACACTGTGTTATTTCCTCCAATATTCCCTGCTGTCTGTCCTGAATTAATCCATTTTATCCCTACACTGTGTTATTTCCTCCAATAATCCCTGCTGTCTGTCCTGAATTCATCCATTTTATCCCTACACTGTGTTATTCCCTCCAATAAT
Source organism: Heptranchias perlo (assembly GCF_035084215.1). NCBI lineage: Eukaryota > Metazoa > Chordata > Chondrichthyes > Hexanchiformes > Hexanchidae > Heptranchias > Heptranchias perlo. Next base: position 17,412 of record NW_027139845.1, read on the forward strand.
CCCTGCTGTCTGTCCTGAATTAATCCATTTTATCCCTACACTGTGTTATTCCCTCCAATAATCCCTGCTGTCTGTCCTGAATTAACCCATTTTATCCCTACACTGTGTCATTTCCTCCAATATTCCCCCCTGTATGTCCTGAATTAATCCATTTTATCCCTACACTGTGTTATTTCCTCCAATATTCCCTGCTGTCTGTCCTGAATTAATCCATTTTATCCCTACACTGTGTTATTTCCTCCAATAATCCCTGCTGTCTGTCCTGAATTAATCCATTTTATCACTACACTGTGTTATTTCCTCCAATATTCTCTGCTGTCTGTCCTGAATTAATCCATTTTATCCCTACACTGTGTTATTTCCTCCAATATTCCCTGCTGTCTGTCCTGAATTAATCCATTTTATCCCTACACTGTGTTATTCCCTCCAATATTCCCTGCTGTCTGTCCTGAATTAATCCATTTTATCCCTGCACTGTGTTATTCCCTCCAATATTCCCTGCTGTCTGTCCTGAATTAATCCATTTTATCCCTACACTGTGTTATTTCCTCCAATAATCCCTGCTGTCTGTCCTGAATTAATCCCTTTTATCCCTACACTGTGTTATTTCCTCCATTATTCCCTGCTGTCTGTCCTGAATTAATCCATTTTATCCCTACACTGTGTTATTTCCTCCAATAATCCCTGCTGTCTGTCCTGAATTAATCCATTTTATCCCTACACTGTGTTATTTCCTCCAATATTCCCTGCTGTCTGTCCTGAATTAATCCATTTTATCCCTACACTGTGTTATTTCCTCCAATAATCCCTGCTGTCTGTCCTGAATTAATCCATTTTATCCCTACACTGTGTTATTCCCTCCAATAATCCCTGCTGTCTGTCCTGAATTAATCAATTTTATCTCTACACTGTGTTATTCCCTCCAATAATCCCTGCTGTCTGTCCTGAATTAACCCATTTTATCCCTACACTGTGTTATTTCCTCCAATATTCCCCCCTGTCTGTCCTCAATTAATCCATTTTATCCCTACACTGTGTTGTTTCCTCCAATAATCCCTGCTGTCTGTCCTGAATTAATCCATTTTATCCCTACACTGTGTTATTTCCTCCAATATTCCCTGCTGTCTGTCCTGAATTAATCCATTTTATCCCTACACTGTGTTATTTCCTCCAATAATCCCTGCTGTCTGTCCTGAATTAATCCATTTTATCACTACACTGTGTTATTTCCTCCAATATTCTCTGCTGTCTGTCCTGAATTAATCCATTTTATCCCTACACTGTGTTATTTCCTCCAATATTCCCTGCTGTCTGTCCTGAATTAATCCATTTTATCCCTACACTGTGTTATTCCCTCCAATATTCCCTGCTGTCTGTCCTGAATTAATCCATTTTATCCCTACACTGTGTTATTTCCTCCAATAATCCCTGCTGTCTGTCCTGAATTAATCCCTTTTATCCCTACACTGTGTTATTTCCTCCAATAATCCCTGCTGTCTGTCCTGAATTAATCCATTTTATCCCTACACTGTGTTATTTCCTCCAATAATCCCTGCTGTCTGTCCTGAATTAATCCCTTTTATCCCTACACTGTGTTATTTCCTCCAATAATCCCTGCTGTCTGTCCTGAATTAATCCATTTTATCCCTACACTGTGTTATTTCCTCCAATATTCCCTGCTGTCTGTCCTGAATTAATCCATTTTATCCCTACACTGTGTTATTTCCTCCAATAATCCCTGCTGTCTGTCCTGAATTAATCCATTTTGTCCCGACACTGTGTTATTTCCTCCAATAATCCCTGCTGTCAGTCCTGAATTAATCCATTTTATCCCTACACTGTGTTATTCCCTCCAATAATCTCTGCTGTCTGTCCTGAATTAATCCATTTTATCCCTACACTGTGTTATTCCCTCCAATATTCCCTGCTGTCTGTCCTGAATTAATCCATTTTATCCCTACACTGTGTTATTCCCTCCAATATTCCCTGCTGTCTGTCCTGAATTAATCCATTTTATCCCTACACTGTGTTATTTCCTCCAATAATCCCTGCTGTCTGTCCTGAATTAATCCCTTTTATCCCTACACTGTGTTATTTCCTCCAATAATCCCTGCTGTCTGTCCTGAATTAATCCATTTTATCCCTACACTGTGTTATTTCCTCCAATATTCCCTGCTGTCTGTCCTGAATTAATCCATTTTATCCCTACACTGTGTTATTTCCTCCAATAATCCCTGCTGTCTGTCCTGAATTAATCAATTTTATCACTACACTGTGTTATTTCCTCCAATATTCCCTGCTGTCTGTCCTAAATTAATCCATTTTATCCCTACACTGTGTTATTTCCTCCAATATTCCCTGCTGTCTGTCCTGAATTAATCCATTTTATCCCTACACTGTGTTATTTCCTCCAATATTCCCTGCTGTCTGTCCTGAATTAATCCATTTTATCCCTACACTGTGTTATTCCGTCCAATATTCCCTGCTGTCTGTCCTGAATTAATCCATTTTATCCCTACACTGTGTTATTCCCTCCAATATTCCCTGCTGTCTGTCCTGAATTAATCCATTTTATCCCTACACTGTGTTATTTCCTCCAATAATCCCTGCTGTCTGTCCTGAATTAATCCATTTTATCCCTACACTGTGTTATTTCCTCCAATATTCCCTGCTGTCTGTCCTGAATTAATCCATTTTATCCCTACACTGTGTTATTCCCTTCAATATTCCCTGCTGTCTGTCCTGAATTAATCCATTTTATCCCTACACTGTGTTATTCCCTCCAATATTCCCTGCTGTCTGTCCTGAATTAATCCATTTTATCCCTACACTGTGTTATTTCCTCCAATAATCCCTGCTGTCTGTCCTGAATTAATCCCTTTTATCCCTACACTGTGTTATTTCCTCCAATAATCCCTGCAGTCTGTCCTGAATTAATCCATTTTATCCCTACACTGTGTTATTTCCTCCAATATTCCCTGCTGTCTGTCCTGAATTAATCCATTTTATCCCTACACTGTGTTATTTCCTCCAATAATCCCTGCTGTCTGTCCTGAATTAATCAATTTTATCACTACACTGTGTTATTTCCTCCAATATTCCCTGCTGTCTGTCCTGAATTAATCCATTTTATCCCTACACTGTGTTATTTCCTCCAATATTCCCTGCTGTCTGTCCTGAATTAATCCATTTTATCCCTACACTGTGTTATTTCCTCCAATATTCCCTGCTGTCTGCCCTGAATTAATCCATTTTATCCCTACACTGTGTTATTCCGTCCAATATTCCCTGCTGTCTGTCCTGAATTAATCCATTTTATCCCTACACTGTGTTATTCCCTCCAATATTCCCTGCTGTCTGTCCTGAATTAATCCATTTTATCCCTACACTGTGTTATTTCCTCCAATAATCCCTGCTGTCTGTCCTGAATTAATCCATTTTATCCCTACACTGTGTTATTTCCTCCAATATTCCCTGCTGTCTGTCCTGAATTAATCCATTTTATCCCTACACTGTGTTATTTCCTCCAATATTCCCTGCTGTCTGTCCTGAATTAATCCATTTTATCCCTACACTGTGTTATTTCCTCCAATATTCCCTGCTGTCCTGTCCTGAATTAATCCATTTTATCCCTACACTGTGTTATTTCCTCCAATAATCCCTGCTGTCTGTCCTGAATTAATCCATTTTATCCCTACACTGTGTTATTTCCTCCAATATTCCCTGCTGTCTGTCCTGAATTAATCCATTTTATCCCTACACTGTGTTATTCCCTCCAATATTCCCTGCTGTCTGTCTGAATTAATCCATTTTATCCCGACACTGTGTTATTTCCTCCAATATTCCCTGCTGTCTGTCCTGAATTAATCCATTTATCCCTACACTGTGTTATTTGCTCCAATAATCCCTGCTGTCTGTCCTGAATTAATCCATTTTATCCCTACACTGTGTTATTCCCTCCAATAATCACTGCTGTCTGTCCTGAATTAATCCATTTTATCCCTACACTGTGTTATTCCTCCAATAATCCCTGCTGTCTGTCCTGAATTAACCCATTTTATCCCTACACTGTGTTATTTCCTCCAATATTCCCCCCCTGTCTGTCCTGAATTAATCCATTTTATCCCTACACTGTGTTATTTCCTCCAATAATCCCTCCTGTCTGTCCTGAATTAATCCATTTTATCCCTACACTGTGTTATTTCCTCCAATATTCCCTGCTGTCTGTCCTGAATTAATCCATTTTATCCCGACACTGTGTTATTTCCTCCAATAATCCCTGCTGTCTGTCCTGAATTAATCCATTTTATCACTACACTGTGTTATTTCCTCCAATATTCCCTGCTGTCTGTCCTGAATTAATCCATTTTATCCCTACACTGTGTTATTCCCTCCAATATTCCCTGCTGTCTGTCCTGAATTAATCCATTTTATCCCTACACTGTGTTATTCCCTCCAATATTCCCTGCTGTCTGTCCTGAATTAATCCATTTTATCCCTCCACTGTGTTATTCCCTCCAATATTCCCTGCTGTCTGTCCTGAATTAATCCATTTTATCCCTACACTGTGTTATTTCCTCCAATAATCCCTGCTGTCTGTCCTGAATTAATCCCTTTTATCCCTACACTGTGTTATTTCCTCCAATAATCCCTGCTGTCTGTCCTGAATTAATCCATTTTATCCCTACACTGTGTTATTTCCTCCAATATTCCCTGCTGTCTGTCCTGAATTAATCCATTTTATCCCTACACTGTGTTATTTCCTCCAATAATCCCTGCTGTCTGTCCTGAATTAATCCATTTTATCACTACACTGTGTTATTTCCTCCAATATTCCCTGCTGTCTGTCCTGAATTAATCCATTTTATCCCTACACTGTGTTATTTCCTCCAATATTCCCTGCTGTCTGTCCTGAATTAATCCATTTTATCCCTACACTGTGTTATTTCCTCCAATATTCCCTGCTGTCTGTCCTGAATTAATCCATTTTATCCCTACACTGTGTTATTCCGTCCAATATTCCCTGCTGTCTGTCCTGAATTAATCCATTTTATCCCTACACTGTGTTATTTCCCTCCAATATTCCCTGCTGTCTGTCCTGAATTAATCCATTTTATCCCTACACTGTGTTATTTCCTCCAATAATCCCTGCTGTCTGTCCTGAATTAATCCATTTTATCCCTACACTGTGTTATTTCCTCCAATATTCCCTGCTGTCTGTCCTGAATTAATCCATTTTATCGCTACACTGTGTTATTTCCTCCAATATTCCCTGCTGTCTGTCCTGAATTAATCCATTTTATCCCTACACTGTGTTATTTCCTCCAATATTCCCTGCTGTCTGTCCTGAATTAATCCATTTTATCCCTACACTGTGTTATTTCCTCCAATAATCCCTGCTGTCTGTCCTGAATTAATCCATTTTATCCCTACACTGTGTTATTTCCTCCAATATTCCCTGCTGTCTGTCCTGAATTAATCCATTTTATCCCTACACTGTGTTATTCCCTCCAATATTCCCTGCTGTCTTTCTGAATTAATCCAGTTTATCCCTACACTGTGTTATTTCCTCCAATATTCCCTGCTGTCTGTCCTGAATTAATCCATTTTATCCCTACACTGTGTTATTTCCTCCAATAATCCCTGCTGTCTGTCCTGAATTAATCCATTTTATCCCTACACTGTGTTATTCCCTCCAATAATCCCTGCTGTCTGTCCTGAATTAATCCATTTTATCCCTACACTGTGTTATTCCCTCCAATAATCCCTGCTGTCTGTCCTGAATTAACCCATTTTATCCCTACACTGTGTTATTTCCTCCAATATTCCCCCCTGTCTGTCCTGAATTAATCCATTTTATCCCTACACTGTGTTATTTCCTCCAATAATCCCTGCTGTCTGTCCTGAATTAATCCATTTTATCCCTACACTGTGTTATTTCCTCCAATATTCCCTGCTGTCTGTCCTGAATTAATCCATTTTATCCCTACACTGTGTTATTTCCTCCAATAATCCCTGCTGTCTGTCCTGAATTAATCCATTTTATCACTACACTGTGTTATTTCCTCCAATATTCCCTGCTGTCTGTCCTGAATTAATCCATTTTATCCCTACACTGTGTTATTTCCTCCAATATTCCCTGCTGTCTGTCCTGAATTAATCCATTTTATCCCTACACTGTGTTATTTCCTCCAATAATCCCTGCTGTCTGTCCTGAATTCATCCATTTTATCCCTACACTGTGTTATTCCCTCCAATAATCCCTGCTGTCTGTCCTGAATTAATCCATTTTATCCCTACACTGTGTTATTCCCTCCAATAATCCCTGCTGTCTGTCCTGAATTAACCCATTTTATCCCTACACTGTGTCATTTCCTCCAATATTCCCCCCTGTCTGTCCTGAATTAATCCATTTTATCCCTACACTGTGTTATTTCCTCCAATAATCCCTGCTGTCTGTCCTGAATTAATCCATTTTATCCCTACACTGTGTTATTTCCTCCAATATTCCCTGCTGTCTGTCCTGAATTAATCCATTTTATCCCTACACTGTGTTATTTCCTCCAATAATCCCTGCTGTCTGTCCTGAATTAATCCATTTTATCACTACACTGTGTTATTTCCTCCAATATTCTCTGCTGTCTGTCCTGAATTAATCCATTTTATCCCTACACTGTGTTATTTCCTCCAATATTCCCTGCTGTCTGTCCTGAATTAATCCATTTTATCCCTACACTGTGTTATTCCCTCCAATATTCCCTGCTGTCTGTCCTGAATTAATCCATTTTATCCCTGCACTGTGTTATTCCCTCCAATATTCCCTGCTGTCTGTCCTGAATTGATCCATTTTATCCCTACACTGTGTTATTTCCTCCAATAATCCCTGCTGTCTGTCCTGAATTAATCCCTTTTATCCCTACACTGTGTTATTTCCTCCATTATTCCCTGCTGTCTGTCCTGAATTAATCCATTTTATCCCTACACTGTGTTATTTCCTCCAATAATCCCTGCTGTCTGTCCTGAATTAATCCATTTTATCCCTACACTGTGTTATTTCCTCCAATATTCCCTGCTGTCTGTCCTGAATTAATCCATTTTATCCCTACACTGTGTTATTTCCTCCAATAATCCCTGCTGTCTGTCCTGAATTAATCCATTTTATCCCTACACTGTGTTATTCCCTCCAATAATCCCTGCTGTCTGTCCTGAATTAATCAATTTTATCTCTACACTGTGTTATTCCCTCCAATAATCCCTGCTGTCTGTCCTGAATTAACCCATTTTATCCCTACACTGTGTTATTTCCTCCAATATTCCCCCCTGTCTGTCCTGAATTAATCCATTTTATCCCTACACTGTGTTATTTCCTCCAATAATCCCTGCTGTCTGTCCTGAATTAATCCATTTTATCCCTACACTGTGTTATTTCCTCCAATATTCCCTGCTGTCTGTCCTGAATTAATCCATTTTATCCCTACACTGTGTTATTTCCTCCAATAATCCCTGCTGTCTGTCCTGAATTAATCCATTTTATCACTACACTGTGTTATTTCCTCCAATATTCTCTGCTGTCTGTCCTGAATTAATCCATTTTATCCCTACACTGTGTTATTTCCTCCAATATTCCCTGCTGTCTGTCCTGAATTAATCCATTTTATCCCTACACTGTGTTATTCCCTCCAATATTCCCTGCTGTCTGTCCTGAATTAATCCATTTTATCCCTACACTGTGTTATTCCCTCCAATATTCCCTGCTGTCTGTCCTGAATTAATCCATTTTATCCCTACACTGTGTTATTTCCTCCAATAATCCCTGCTGTCTGTCCTGAATTAATCCATTTTATCCCTACACTGTGTTATTTCCTCCAATATTCCCTGCTGTCTGTCCTGAATTAATCCATTTTATCCCTACACTGTGTTATTTCCTCCAATAATCCCTGCTGTCTGTCCTGAATTAATCCATTTTATCACTACACTGTGTTATTTCCTCCAATATTCCCTGCTGTCTGTCCTGAATTAATCCATTTTATCCCTACACTGTGTTATTTCCTCCAATATTCCCTGCTGTCTGTCCTGAATTAATCCATTTTATCCCTACACTGTGTTATTCCCTCCAATATTCCCTGCTGTCTGTCCTGAATTAATCCATTTTATCCCTACACTGTGTTATTCCCTCCAATATTCCCTGCTGTCTGTCCTGAATTAATCCATTTTATCCCTACACTGTGTTGTTTCCTCCAATATTCCCTGCTGTCTGTCCTGAATTAATCCATTTTATCCCTACACTGTGTTATTCCCTCCAATATTCCCTGCTGTCTGTCCTGAATTAATCCATTTTATCCCTACACTGTGTTATTTCCTCCAATAATCCCTGCTGTCTGTCCTGAATTAATCCATTTTATCCCTACACTGTGTTATTTCCTCCAATATTCCCTGCTGTCTGTCCTGAATTAATCCATTTTATCCCTACACTGTGTTATTCCCTCCAATATTCCCTGCTGTCTGTCCTGAATTAATCCATTTTATCCCTACACTGTGTTATTCCCTCCAATATTCCCTACTGTCTGTCCTGAATTAATCCATTTTATCCCTACACTGTGTTATTCCCTCCAATAATCCCTGCTGTCTGTCCTGAATTAATCCATTTTATCCCTACACTGTGTTATTCCCTCCAATATTCCCTGCTGTCTGTCCTGAATTAATCCATTTTATCCCTACACTGTGTTATTCCCTCCAATATTCCCTGCTGTCTGTCCTGAATTAATCCATTTTATCCCTACACTGTGTTATTCCCTCCAATATTCCCTGCTGTCTGTCCTGAATTAATCCATTTTATCCCTACACTGTGTTATTCCCTCCAATATTCCCTGCTGTCTGTCCTGAATTAATCCATTTTATCCCTACACTGTGTTATTCCCTCCAATAATCCCTGCTGTCTGTCCTGAATTAATCCATTTTATCCCTACACTGTGTTATTTCCTCCAATAATCCCTGCTGTCTGTCCTGAATTAATCCATTTTATCCCTACACTGTGTTATTCTCTCCAATATTCCCTACTGTCTGTCCTGAATTAATCAATTTTATCCCTACACTGTGTTATTCCCTCCAATAATCCCTGCTGTCTGTCCTGAATTAATCCATTTTATCCCTACACTGTGTTATTTCCTCCAATAATCCCTGCTGTCTGTCCTGAATTAATCCATTTTATCCCTACACTGTGTTATTCTCTCCAATATTCCCTACTGTCTGTCCTGAATTAATCAATTTTATCCCTACACTGTGTTATTCCCTCCAATAATCCCTGCTGTCTGTCCTGAATTAATCCATTTTATCCCTACACTGTGTTATTTCCTCCAATATTCCCTGCTGTCTGTCCTGAATTAATCCATTTTATCCCTACACTGTGTTATTTCCTCCAATAATCCCTGCTGTCTGTCCTGAATTAATCCATTTTATCCCTACACTGTGTTATTTCCTCCAATAATCCCTGCTGTCTGTCCTGAATTAATCCATTTTATCCCTACACTGTGTTATTCTCTCCAATATTCCCTACTGTCTGTCCTGAATTAATCAATTTTATCCCTACACTGTGTTATTCCCTCCAATAATCCCTGCTGTCTGTCCTGAATTAATCCATTTTATCCCTACACTGTGTTATTTCCTCCAATATTCCCTGCTGTCTGTCCTGAATTAATCCATTTTATCCCTACACTGTGTTATTTCCTCCAATAATCCCTGCTGTCTGTCCTGAATTAATCCATTTTATCCCTACACTGTGTTATTCCCTCCAATATTCCCTGCTGTCTGTCCTGAATTAATCCATTTTATCCCTACACTGTGTTATTTCCTCCAATATTCCCAGCTGTCTGTCCTGAATTAATCCATTTTATCCCTACACTGTGTTATTCCCTCCAATAATCCCTGCTGTCTGTCCTGAATTAATCCATTTTATCCCTACACTGTGTTATTCCCTCCAATAATCCCTGCTGTCTGTCCTGAATTAATCCATTTTATCCCTACACTGTGTTATTCCCTCCAATATTCCCTACTGTCTGTCCTGAATTAATCCATTTTATCCCTACACTGTGTTATTCCCTCCAATAATCCCTGCTGTCTGTCCTGAATTAATCCATTTTATCCCTACACTGTGTTATTCCCTCCAATAATCCCTGCTGTCTGTCCTGAATTAATCCATTTTATCCCTACACTATGTTATTCCCTCCAATAATCCCTGCTGTCTGTCCTGAATTAATCCATTTTATCCCTACACTGTGTTATTCCCTCCAATAATCCCTGCTGTCTGTCCTGAATTAATCCATTTTATCCCTACACTGTGTTATTCCCTCCAATATTCCCTGCTGTCTGTCCTGAATTAATCCATTTTATCCCTACACTGTGTTATTCCCTCCAATATTCCCTGCTGTCTGTCCTGAATTAATCCATTTTATCCCTACACTGTGTTATTTCCTCCAATAATCCCTGCTGTCTGTCCTGAATTAATCCATTTTATCCCTACACTGTGTTATTCCCTCCAATATTCCCTACTGTCTGTCCTGAATTAATCCATTTTATCCCTACACTCTGTTATTCCCTCCAATATTCCCTGCTGTCTGTCCTGAATTAATCCATTTTATCCCTACACTGTGTTATTCCCTCCAATATTCCCTGCTGTCTGTCCTGAATTAATCCATTTTATCCCTACACTGTGTTATTCCCTCCAATAATCCCTGCTGTCTGTCCTGAATTAATCCATTTTATCCCTACACTGTGTTATTTCCTCCAATAATCCCTGCTGTCTGTCCTGAATTAATCCATTTTATCCCTACACTGTGTTATTCCCTCCAATAATCCCTGCTGTCTGTCCTGAATTAATCCATTTTATCCCTACACTGTGTTATTCCCTCCAATAATCCCTGCTGTCTGTCCTGAATTAATCCATTTTATCCCTCCACTGTGTTATTCCCTCCAATAATCCCTGCTGTCTGTCCTGAATTAATCCATTTTATCCCTACACTGTGTTATTCCCTCCAATAATCCCTGCTGTCTGTCCTGAATTAATCCATTTTATCCCTACACTGTGTTATTTCCTCCAATAATCCCTGCTGTCTGTCCTGAATTAATCCATTTTATCCCTACACTGTGTTATTCCCTCCAATATTCCCTGCTGTCTGTCCTGAATTAATCCATTTTATCCCTACACTGTGTTATTTCCTCCAATAATCCCTGCTGTCTGTCCTGAATTAATCCATTTTATCCCTACACTGTGTTATTTCCTCCAATATTCCCTGCTGTCTGTCCTGAATTAATCCATTTTATCCCTACACTGTGTTATTTCCTCCAATAATCCCTGCTGTCTGTCCTGAATTAATCCATTTTATCCCTACACTGTGTTATTCCCTCCAATAATCCCTGCTGTCTGTCCTGAATTAATCAATTTTATCTCTACACTGTGTTATTCCCTCCAATAATCCCTGCTGTCTGTCCTGAATTAACCCATTTTATCCCTACACTGTGTTATTTCCTCCAATATTCCCCCCTGTCTGTCCTGAATTAATCCATTTTATCCCTACACTGTGTTATTTCCTCCAATAATCCCTGCTGTCTGTCCTGAATTAATCCATTTTATCCCTACACTGTGTTATTTCCTCCAATATTCCCTGCTGTCTGTCCTGAATTAATCCATTTTATCCCTACACTGTGTTATTTCCTCCAATAATCCCTGCTGTCTGTCCTGAATTAATCCATTTTATCACTACACTGTGTTATTTCCTCCAATATTCTCTGCTGTCTGTCCTGAATTAATCCATTTTATCCCTACACTGTGTTATTTCCTCCAATATTCCCTGCTGTCTGTCCTGAATTAATCCATTTTATCCCTACACTGTGTTATTCCCTCCAATATTCCCTGCTGTCTGTCCTGAATTAATCCATTTTATCCCTACACTGTGTTATTCCCTCCAATATTCCCTGCTGTCTGTCCTGAATTAATCCATTTTATCCCTACACTGTGTTATTTCCTCCAATAATCCCTGCTGTCTGTCCTGAATTAATCCATTTTATCCCTACACTGTGTGATTTCCTCCAATATTCCCTGCTGTTTGTCCTGAATTAATCCATTTTATCCCTACACTGTGTTATTTCCTCCAATATTCCCTGCTGTCTGTCCTGAATTAATCCATTTTATCCCTACACTGTGTTATTTCCTCCAATAATCCCTGCTGTCTGTCCTGAATTAATCCATTTTATCACTACACTGTGTTATTTCCTCCAATATTCCCTGCTGTCTGTCCTGAATTAATCCATTTTATCCCTACACTGTGTTATTTCCTCCAATATTCCCTGCTGTCTGTCCTGAATTAATCCATTTTATCCCTACACTGTGTTATTCCCTCCAATATTCCCTGCTGTCTGTCCTGAATTAATCCATTTTATCCCTACACTGTGTTATTCCCTCCAATATTCCCTGCTGTCTGTCCTGAATTAATCCATTTTATCCCTACACTGTGTTGTTTCCTCCAATATTCCCTGCTGTCTGTCCTGAATTAATCCATTTTATCCCTACACTGTGTTATTCCCTCCAATATTCCCTGCTGTCTGTCCTGAATTAATCCATTTTATCCCTACACTGTGTTATTTCCTCCAATAATCCCTGCTGTCTGTCCTGAATTAATCCATTTTATCCCTACACTGTGTTATTTCCTCCAATATTCCCTGCTGTCTGTCCTGAATTAATCCATTTTATCCCTACACTGTGTTATTCCCTCCAATATTCCCTGCTGTCTGTCCTGAATTAATCCATTTTATCCCTACACTGTGTTATTCCCTCCAATATTCCCTACTGTCTGTCCTGAATTAATCCATTTTATCCCTACACTGTGTTATTCCCTCCAATAATCCCTGCTGTCTGTCCTGAATTAATCCATTTTATCCCTACACTGTGTTATTCCCTCCAATATTCCCTGCTGTCTGTCCTGAATTAATCCATTTTATCCCTACACTGTGTTATTCCCTCCAATATTCCCTGCTGTCTGTCCTGAATTAATCCATTTTATCCCTACACTGTGTTATTCCCTCCAATATTCCCTGCTGTCTGTCCTGAATTAATCCATTTTATCCCTACACTGTGTTATTTCCTCCAATAATCCCTGCTGTCTGTCCTGAATTAATCCATTTTATCCCTACACTGTGTTATTCCCTCCAATATTCCCTACTGTCTGTCCTGAATTAATCAATTTTATCCCTACACTGTGTTATTCCCTCCAATAATCCCTGCTGTCTGTCCTGAATTAATCCATTTTATCCCTACACTGTGTTATTCCCTCCAATATATCCTGCTGTCTGTCCTGAATTAATCCATTTTATCCCTACACTGTGTTATTCCCTCCAATATTCCCTGCTGTCTGTCCTGAATTAATCCATTTTATCCCTACACTGTGTTATTCCCTCCAATAATCCCTGCTGTCTGTCCTGAATTAATCCATTTTATCCCTACACTGTGTTATTTCCTCCAATAATCCCTGCTGTCTGTCCTGAATTAATCCATTTTATCCCTACACTGTGTTATTTCCTCCAATAATCCCTGCTGTCTGTCCTGAATTAATCCATTTTATCCCTACACTGTGTTATTTCCTCCAATAATCCCTGCTGTCTGTCCTGAATTAATCCATTTTATCCCTACACTGTGTTATTCCCTCCAATAATCCCTGCTGTCTGTCCTGAATTAATCCATTTTATCCCTACACTGTGTTATTCCCTCCAATAATCCCTGCTGTCTGTCCTGAATTAATCCATTTTATCCCTCCACTGTGTTATTCCCTCCAATAATCCCTGCTGTCTGTCCTGAATTAATCCATTTTATCCCTACACTGTGTTATTCCCTCCAATAATCCCTGCTGTCTGTCCTGAATTAATCCATTTTATCCCTACACTGTGTTATTTCCTCCAATAATCCCTGCTGTCTGTCCTGAATTAATCCATTTTATCCCTACACTGTGTTATTCCCTCCAATAATCCCTGCTGTCTGTCCTGAATTAATCCATTTTATCCCTACACTGTGTTATTCCCTCCAATAATCCCTGCTGTCTGTCCTGAATTAATCCATTTTATCCCTACACTGTGTTATTCCCTCCAATATTCCCTGCTGTCTGTCCTGAATTAATCCATTTTATCCCTACACTGTGTTATTCCCTCCAATAATCCCTGCTGTCTGTCCTGAATTAATCCATTTTATCCCTACACTGTGTTATTCCCTCCAATAATCCCTGCTGTCTGTCCTGAATTAATCCATTATATCCCTACACTGTGTTATTTCCTCCAATAATCCCTGCTGTCTGTCCTGAATTAATCCATTTTATCCCTACACTGTGTTATTCCCTCCAATATTCCCTGCTGTCTGTCCTGAATTAATCCATTTTATCCCTACACTGTGTTATTTCCTCCAATATTCCCTGCTGTCTGTCCTGAATTAATCAATTTTATCCCTACACTGTGTTATTTCCTCCAATAATCCCTGCTGTCTGTCCTGAATTAATCCATTTTATCCCTACACTGTGTTATTTCCTCCAATATTCCCTGCTGTCTGTCCTGAATTAATCCATTTTATCCCTACACTGTGTTATTTCCTCCAATAATCCCTGCTGTCTGTCCTGAATTAATCCATTTTATCCCTACACTGTGTTATTCCCTCCAATATTCCCTGCTGTCTGTCCTGAATTAATCCATTTTATCCCTACACTGTGTTATTTCCTCCAATATTCCCAGCTGTCTGTCCTGAATTAATCCATTTTATCCCTACACTGTGTTATTCCCTCCAATAATCCCTGCTGTCTGCCCTGAATTAATCCATTTTATCCCTACACTGTGTTATTCCCTCCAATAATCCCTGCTGTCTGTCCTGAATTAATCCATTTTATCCCTACACTGTGTTATTCCCTCCAATATTCCCTACTGTCTGTCCTGAATTAATCCATTTTATCCCTACACTGTGTTATTTCCTCCAATATTCCCTGCTGTCTGTCCTGAATTAATCCATTTTATCCCTACACTGTGTTATTCCCTCCAATATTCCCTACTGTCTGTCCTGAATTAATCCATTTTATCCCTACACTGTGTTATTCCCTCCAATATTCCCTACTGTCTGTCCTGAATTAATCCATTTTATCCCTACACTGTGTTATTTCCTCCAATATTCCCTGCTGTCTGTCCTGAATTAATCCATTTTATCCCTACACTGTGTTATTCCCTCCAATAATCCCTGCTGTCTGTCCTGAATTAATCCATTTTATCCCTACACTGTGTTATTCCCTCCAATAATCCCTGCTGTCTGTCCTGAATTAATCCATTTTATCCCTACACTATGTTATTCCCTCCAATAATCCCTGCTGTCTGTCCTGAATTAATCCATTTTATCCCTACACTGTGTTATTCCCTCCAATAATCCCTGCTGTCTGTCCTGAATTAATCCATTTTATCCCTACACTGTGTTATTCCCTCCAATATTCCCTGCTGTCTGTCCTGAATTAATCCATTTTATCCCTACACTGTGTTATTCCCTCCAATATTCCCTGCTGTCTGTCCTGAATTAATCCATTTTATCCCTACACTGTGTTATTTCCTCCAATAATCCCTGCTGTCTGTCCTGAATTAATCCATTTTATCCCTACACTGTGTTATTCCCTCCAATATTCCCTACTGTCTGTCCTGAATTAATCCATTTTATCCCTACACTCTGTTATTCCCTCCAATATTCCCTGCTGTCTGTCCTGAATTAATCCATTTTATCCCTACACTGTGTTATTCCCTCCAATATTCCCTGCTGTCTGTCCTGAATTAATCCATTTTATCCCTACACTGTGTTATTCCCTCCAATAATCCCTGCTGTCTGTCCTGAATTAATCCATTTTATCCCAACACTGTGTTATTTCCTCCAATAATCCCTGCTGTCTGTCCTGAATTAATCCATTTTATCCCTACACTGTGTTATTCCCTCCAATAATCCCTGCTGTCTGTCCTGAATTAATCCATTTTATCCCTACACTGTGTTATTCCCTCCAATAATCCCTGCTGTCTGTCCTGAATTAATCCATTTTATCCCTACACTGTGTTATTTCCTCCAATAATCCCTGCTGTCTGTCCTGAATTAATCCATTTTATCCCTACACTGTGTTATTCCCTCCAATAATCCCTGCTGTCTGTCCTGAATTAATCCATTTTATCCCTACACTGTGTTATTCCCTCCAATAATCCCTGCTGTCTGTCCTGAATTAATCCATTTTATCCCTACACTGTGTTATTCCCTCCAATAATCCCTGCTGTCTGTCCTGAATTAATCCATTTTATCCCTACACTGTGTTATTTCCTCCAATATTCCCTGCTGTCTGTCCTGAATTAATCCATTTTATCCCTACACTGTGTTATTCCCTCCAATAATCCCTGCTGTCTGTCCTGAATTAATCCATTTTATCCCTACACTGTGTTATTCCCTCCAATAATCCCTGCTGTCTGTCCTGAATTAATCCATTATATCCCTACACTGTGTTATTTCCTCCAATAATCCCTGCTGTCTGTCCTGAATTAATCCATTTTATCCCTACACTGTGTTATTTCCTCCAATAATCCCTGCTGTCTGTCCTGAATTAATCCATTTTATCCCTACACTGTGTTATTCCCTCCAATATTCCCTGCTGTCTGTCCTGAATTAATCCATTTTATCCCTACACTGTGTTATTTCCTCCAATATTCCCTGCTGTCTGTCCTGAATTAATCAATTTTATCCCTACACTGTGTTATTTCCTCCAATAATCCCTGCTGTCTGTCCTGAATTAATCCATTTTATCCCTACACTGTGTTATTTCCTCCAATATTCCCTGCTGTCTGTCCTGAATTAATCCATTTTATCCCTACACTGTGTTATTTCCTCCAATAATCCCTGCTGTCTGTCCTGAATTAATCCATTTTATCCCTACACTGTGTTATTCCCTCCAATATTCCCTGCTGTCTGTCCTGAATTAATCCATTTTATCCCTACACTGTGTTATTTCCTCCAATATTCCCAGCTGTCTGTCCTGAATTAATCCATTTTATCCCTACACTGTGTTATTCCCTCCAATAATCCCTGCTGTCTGTCCTGAATTAATCCATTTTATCCCTACACTGTGTTATTCCCTCCAATAATCCCTGCTGTCTGTCCTGAATTAATCCATTTTATCCCTACACTGTGTTATTCCCTCCAATATTCCCTACTGTCTGTCCTGAATTAATCCATTTTATCCCTACACTGTGTTATTCCCTCCAATAATCCCTGCTGTCTGTCCTGAATTAATCCATTTTATCCCTACACTGTGTTATTCCCTCCAATAATCCCTGCTGTCTGTCCTGAATTAATCCATTTTATCCCTACACTGTGTTATTCCCTCCAATATTCCCTGTTGTCTGTCCTGAATTAATCCATTTTATCCCTACACTGTGTTATTCCCTCCAATATTCCCTGCTGTCTGTCCTGAATTAATCAATTTTATCCCTACACTGTGTTATTCCCTCCAATATTCCCTGTTGTCTGTCCTGAATTAATCCATTTTATCCCTACACTGTGTTATTCCCTCCAATATTCCCTGCTGTCTGTCCTGAATTAATCCATTTTATCCCTACACTGTGTTATTCCCTCCAATATTCCCTGTTGTCTGTCCTGAATTAATCCATTTTATCCCTACACTGTGTTATTCCCTCCAATATTCCCTGCTGTCTGTCCTGAATTAATCCATTTTATCCCTACACTGTGTTATTCCCTCCAATATTCCCTGTTGTCTGTCCTGAATTAATCCATTTTATCCCTACACTGTGTTATTCCCTCCAATATTCCCTGCTGTCTGTCCTGAATTAATCCATTTTATCCCTACACTGTGTTATTTCCTCCAATATTCCCTGCTGTCTGTCCTGAATTAATCCATTTTATCCCTACACTGTGTTATTTCCTCCAATAATCCCTGTTGTCTGTCCTGAATTAATCCATTTTATCCCTACACTGTGTTATTCCCTCCAATATTCCCTGTTGTCTGTCCTGAATTAATCCATTTTATCCCTACACTGTGTTATTCCCTCCAATATTCCCTGTTGTCTGTCCTGAATTAATCCATTTTATCCCTACACTGTGTTATTTCCTCCAATATTCCCTGCTGTCTGTCCTGAATTAATCCATTTTATCCCTACACTGTGTTATTCCCTCCAATATTCCCTGCTGTCTGTCCTGAATTAATCCATTTTATCCCTACACTGTGTTATTCCCTCCAATATTCCCTGCTGTCTGTCCTGAATTAATCCATTTTATCCCTACACTGTGTTATTTCCTCCAATAATCCCTGCTGTCTGTCCTGAATTAATCCATTTTATCCCTACACTGTGTTATTCCCTCCAATATTCCCTGCTGTCTGTCCTGAATTAATCCATTTTATCCCTACACTGTGTTATTTCCTCCAATATTCCCTGCTGTCTGTCCTGAATTAATCCATTTTATCCCTACACTGTGTTATTCCCTCCAATATTCCCTGCTGTCTGTCCTGAATTAATCCATTTTATCCCTACACTGTGTTATTCCCTCCAATAATCCCTGCTGTCTGTCCTGAATTAATCCATTTTATCCCTACACTGTGTTATTCCCTCCAATATTCCCTGCTGTCTGTCCTGAATTAATCCATTTTATCCCTACACTGTGTTATTCCCTCCAATATTCCCTGCTGTCTGTCCTGAATTAATCCATTTTATCCCTACACTGTGTTATTCCCTCCAATATTCCCTGCTGTCTGTCCTGAATTAATCCATTTTATCCCTACACTGTGTTATTCCCTCCAATATTCCCTGCTGTCTGTCCTGAATTAATCCATTTTATCCCTACACTGTGTTATTCCCTCCAATATTCCCTGCTGTCTGTCCTGAATTAATCCATTTTATCCCTACACTGTGTTATTCCCTCCAATATTCCCTGCTGTCTGTCCTGAATTAATCCATTTTATCCCTACACTGTGTTATTCCCTCCAATAATCCCTGCTGTCTGTCCTGAATTAATCCATTTTATCCCTACACTGTGTTATTTCCTCCAATATTCCCTGCTGTCTGTCCTGAATTAATCCATTTTATCCCTACACTGTGTTATTTCCTCCAATAATCCCTGCTGTCTGTCCTGAATTAATCCATTTTATCCCTACACTGTGTTATTCCCTCCAATATTCCCTGCTGTCTGTCCTGAATTAATCCATTTTATCCCTACACTGTGTTATTTCCTCCAATAATCCCTGCTGTCTGTCCTGAATTAATCCATTTTATCCCTACACTGTGTTATTCCCTCCAATAATCCCTGCTGTCTGTCCTGAATTAATCCATTTTATCCCTACACTGTGTTATTCCCTCCAATATTCCCTGCTGTCTGTCCTGAATTAATCCATTTTATCCCTACACTGTGTTATTCCCTCCAATATTCCCTCCTCTTTGTCCTTTATTGAAGTCCAGTTTTTTCCCTCGAGTTTGACATCAATCAGGTTTAAAATTGATGCAGAGTTTCAGCCAATGAGGGAGATCCGGGCTCAGCCCCGCCCACTCGGTGCCGCAAGTCCCGCCCCTCGCCCACCCCCATTGGTTGGAGGACCAACCGCCCGCTCGGTCCTCCAGCCCCTCTCCGCTCTTCCTATTGGTCCGGAGCTCCCGTCAATCACCCGGGCAGTGTGAGCTGAGCATGCGCGGCGGGCGGGGAGTGAGGCCGAGATCGTGTCGGCAACAGGTGAGAGATGGGCGGGGGGAGCGGGTTAATAAACCCCGGGGGAGGGGGCGGGGGCGGGGGCTTCACAAACCCCGAGTGCGGCCCCGGGCCCGAATATCAAACAGTGAACATTCTCCTCTCTCTCTCTACACTCCGGGGCCTCCGGTTTAGATCAGACCCGAAACTCAACACACGGCCCGCGGCCTCCGAGCATGCGCAGTGTCAGCGTCAAACCTCGTGACTCATCGAATCAGGGACCGTCTGTCAATGAAGGAGAAATGGTGATCGGTCAGGGAGCGTCTGTAAATGGGAGAGTCTGTGAATGAAGGAGAAATGAGGATCGATCAGGGAGCGTCTCTAAATGAAGGAGAAATGGTGATCTGTCAGGGAGCGTTTCTAAATGAAGGAGAAATGGTGAACGGTCAGGGAGCGTCTGTAAATGAAGGAGAAATTGTGATCGGTCAGGGAGCGTCTCTAAATGAAGGAGAAATGGTGATCGGTCAGGGAGCGTTTGTAAATGAAGGAGAAATGGTGATCGGTCAGGGAGCGTCTGTAAATGAAGAAGAAATGGTGATCAGTCAGGGAGCGTCTGTAAATGAATGAGAAATGGTGATCGGTCAGGGAGCGTCTGTAAATGAAGGAGAAATGGTTGACGGTCAGGGAGCGTTTCTCAATGAAGGAGAAATGGTTATCGGTCAGGGAGTGTCTGTAAATGAAGGAGAAATGGTTGTCGGTCAGGGAGTGTCTGTAAATTAAGGAGAAATTGTGACTAGTCAGGGAATGTCTGTAAATGATGGAGAAATTGTGACTAGTCAGGGAGCGTCTGTAAATGAAGGAGAAATAGAAACGTCATGGAGCGTCTGTCAATGAAAGAAAAATGGTGAACTTTTAGGATGGTGTACTATAAGGGAGCGTGTGTAAATAATGGAGAAACAGTGATGGGTCAGGGAGCATCTGTAAAGGAAGGAGAAATAATTACCAGTGAGGGAGTGTGTGTAAATGAAGGGGAAATGCTGACAGGTCAGGGAATGACTGTAAATGATGGAGGAATAAATCCCGATCAGGGAGTGTCGGTAAATCAAGGAAAGATGTTGGGTCAGGGAGCGTCTGTAAATGAAGGAAAAATATTGCATCAGGAAGCATCTGTAAATTAAGGCAAAATGGTGATGGCTCAGGGAGGGTCTGTAAATGAAGGTGAAATGGTGTTGGCTCAGGAAACATCTGTTGGTGAAGGTAAAATAGTGACCAGTCAGGGAGCATCTGTAAAGGAAGGAGAAATGATGCTTGGTCAGGGAGCGTCTGTAAATGAAGGAGAAATGGTGATGGGTCAGGGAGTGTCTGTAAATGAAGGACAAATGGTGACGGGTCAGGGACAGCTCTTCAGCAGAGCTGGGAGATATTGCAGATGGATAGCTGGATAGCTTAGAAGGCGGGACAGAATGATTGGACATGGAGAGAGAGAGAGAGAGAGAACATACAGAAGGAAAGTAAACGACTGAGCTGTAAAGTTGGGTGGAGAACAGGAGGTGGGGAATTGACAGAATTGATAATAACAAAAGAGTAAAGGTGGCGAGAAAGTAGAGAAATAAAAGACATATACAAGACCCAGAGGATGTGAGAATAGTTAAAGCAGGTTCGCTAAGTTGGAGATGTTGGAGGATGCATTTATTTATAATTAGAAGTTTAATTTATTCCTGAAAATCAGTCAGGTTTTGGAACGTTAAAGTCAAGTTTCACAGATATATTAAGTGTTTTTAATATTTAAAACCACACACTGGTTGATGGTGACTGCGGACTTTAATATGATACTGTTCTCAGCTCAGGATTCAGGTCGATCAAAGCACTTGAGACACTGCGGCTGAGAGCCTTTGAGCTTGAATATGAGTTAGAGACACTCCGACACATAAGTGAACAGGGTAAGGGTAACCAAGGAGAGGTAGAGAAGGAGGTCCTGCAGACCCTGGTCCTGTCCAACAGGTACAATGTACTAGCTACCTGTGAGGATAAGGATGCAGGCTGTGAGGTGGACAGTCAGAATGCTAACCATGGCATGGTGGAGCAGGAGGCAGTCCAAGTGGGGGTGCGAGTGAGGAGCAGAATATAAAGGTTGTAATCATAGAGGATTCAATAATTAGGGAAACAGACAGCGTCCTCTGCAGTTGTGACCGAGAGTCCAGGAGGGTGTGTTGACCACCTGGTGCAAGGGTAAAGGATATCTCGGAGCAACTGGAGAGGAACATGGAAAGCGATTGGGAAGATCCAGTTGTCGTGGTCCATGATAGGACCAATGACACAGGGAAGAAAAGGGACTTTCGGAAGTTCGGAACTGAATTAAAAACAGGACAACATGAGTGATCAGGGAACAAATACAGTTATAGAACATCAGTACAAAATGACTGTTAAAAGTAAAGTGAGGGGAACAATGACTAAAAGCAAATTAAAATACCTGTACAGCAATGTGCACAGCATCTGAAACAAAATGGGGGAACTGGAGGTAATAATTCAAAGGGAGGAGCCAGATGTGGTGGGGATAACTGAAAGATGGCAACATGAGGAACAGGTCAGGCAGTTAAATATTGCAGGATATAAAGTATTGAGAAAGAATCATGAAGGAAGAAGTGGGGGTGAGGGAGTGGGGTAGCTGTACTAATTAGAGACAACATAATGGCAACAGAAAAAAGGGATGTGGTTACATTAAAAAAGAAACAGAATCCACATGGATTGAGACAAAGGATAAGAAGGGATCGATCCCGTTAATAGATATAATCTACAGGGCACGGAATAGTGGAAGGGAAGTGGAGGATGAAATATGAAGAGAAATCTATAAAATGATTAAAAAACATCGAATAATAATCACGGCAGATTTCAACTCCCCCCAAATAAACTGTCAAGAAAAGGTGGGGAAAGGTGAAAGGGGAATGGAGTTTTTCCAGTGTGGACAGGACTCCTTTCTTACCCAGTATGTGGGAAGCCCAACAAGAGAGGAATCATTGCTGGATCTAGTAATGGGAAATGAACCAGAGCAGATAAGAGAAGTAAGTGTATGGGGAACATCTAGGCAATAGCGATCATAACATAATAACGTTTGAAATAATGATTGAGAAAGAAATAAGTAAGACAAAGACCAAAGTAATAGGTTGGAAAAAAGGATAATGTTGAGTGGATGCGGATACAACTCGGGAAGGTGAACTGGGGAAAAATGACAAAGAGATAAAACAGCAGTGGGAAATATTTAAAATGGTGATCATTAGTGTTCAGGAGAAATATATTCCTCTAAAGAGCAGGAACAAACTCGCCAATAATGAAACACCATGGATGAACAAAGAGATCCGGTAAAATTGATACTAAAGGAAAAGGCACAGTCTAAGTAAACACAGTATAGGAGAGGACGACAAAAGGGAATACAAAGAGGTTAGGAAAGAAGTTAAAAACAATTAGGAAAACAAATAGGAACTACAAAATTAAATCATCAACTAATATAAAATAAATTGTAAAGTATTCTACAGACTTATAAATAACAAAAGAAAAATGAGCATAGTGATCGGGCCACTAAGTGATACACACAATTAGCTCACAGGGAATGACAGCAAAATCACTGAATTATTAATCAAAATTTTTCTTTGCCTCAATATTTAACAGGGAGACTAACGTGGTGCCCATGACATTAGAAGAAGAGATCCAACAAGATACAAAGACATTTAAGATAGAGAGGGGGGAGATAATTGATAAACTAATCAAACTTGGAGAGGATAGGACCCCTGGTCCGGATGGACTGCATCTGGGAATATTAGAAGAAGTTCGGGAGGAGATAGCGGAGGCACTATATCATTATATATATATATATATATATATATATACAGTTTCATTCGAAAAGTGAATATTGCCAGAAGACTGGCAGACAACTAATGTAAACCTATATTTAAAAGGGAGATAGAACAAGTCCAGCGAACTATAGACCAGTTCGCTTAACCTCAGTGGTAGTAAAGAGAATGGAAACTTTGCTCAAAAATGTAACAGAAACATCGAGAGAAGGAAAATATAATAAAGAATAGTCAGCATGGATTTCAGAAATGAAAGTCATGCTTGACCAAACTTACTGAATTGGTGAAGAAGGAACAGAAAGAATAGACAAGGTTCATGCAGTAGATGTAATATGTTTGAATTTTCAAAGGCCTTCGATAAGGTGCAACATTGTGGGCTCGTGATTAAGGTCAGAGTGTGTGGAGTCAGGGGACAGCAGCAGAATGGATAGCAAGCTGGCTACAAAACAGAAAACAGAGCGTAGGGGTTAAGGGTAGTTACTCAGACTGGCAAGAGGTGGGAAGTGGTGTTCCATAGGGATCAGTGCTGGGAACATTGTTGTTCACAATTTATATCAACGATCTGGGAATCGGAAGTAAAATTTCAAAATTTGTGAATGTCAGCAAATTGGGGGGTGTATTTAATACAAAGGAAGAATGCATCAAAATGCAAAAGAACATTAATAAATTTGCAGAATGGGCGTGTAATGGGAAAGACATTTAAAAACAGATAAATGTGAGGTGGTGCATTTTGTGGGAAGAATAAGGAGGCCACACATTGCTTAGATAATAAGAGTCTAAATGGGATAGAAGAGCAAAGAGATCTCAGGGTCCAGATACACAAATCACCAAATGGAGCGATTCAGGTTAATCGGGCAGTAAAAATGGCAATTTAAGCACTGGGATTTATTCCTAGAGGAATAGAATTGAAAAGCAGAGACGTTATGTTAAATTTGCATCGAACCTTAGTTAGACCAGGCTTGGAGTACGGTGCACAGTTCTGATCTCCATATTATAAAAAGGATATAGAGGCATTGGAGAAATTGCTAAAAATATTCACAAGGATTGTAACAGAACTGAGAGGATACACTTATCAGGAAAGGCTGAACAGGCTGGGGTTCATTTCTCCAGAAAAGAGAAGGCTGAGGGGTGACCTGATAGTGGTCTTTAAGATGATGAGAGGTTTTGATAGGGTCGATGTGGAGAAAACGTTTCCACTTGTGGGGGAGTCCAAAACGAGGTCGTAAATATAAAATAGTGGCTAATGAATCCAGAGTCAGCACCTTCAGAGGAGGAGGGAGAGGGAGGGGGACCAGTGAGTGTCGAACTGAACTCAGCACCTTCAGGGAATGGAGAACACTCAGAGCACATTGGAAATGTTGTGCTAGGTTTGGATTTCAGCACAGGGAGGAGGGAGAGTGTGTGGGACGGGGATTTGCAGCTTTGGGGAAAAAAACGGAGGAAAGAATGTTCCATAGAAATTAGAATTGTTTGTTCTGAATTTCTATCCTGTACTTACAGTGCTGACTTTTGTAAACTCCTTTTACAGGGTATTAGAAGGGGAGGATTTGCTGACGGCAAACTCAAACCAAACAGCATGTCAAGATCTGACAGAGTCACTCGATACATCAGGACCTGAATATCATCGGTCTTTGAATGTAGAAGGAGAAATGCTTGTCTGTTCAGTGTGACCGGCAAAGCACCAAGACACACACACACCCGAGTGAGAGTGTTCCAGTGCACTGACTGTGGAAAGAGCTTTAACCAGTTACATAACCTGAAAAAACATCGCACCATTCACAGCGGGGAGAAACCGTCCACGTGTTCTGTGTGTGGACGAGGCTTCAACTGATCGTCCAACCTGGAGAGACACAAGGACACCCGGACCATGGAGAAACCGTGGAAATGTGGGGACTGTGGGAAGGGATTCAATTACCCATCCAGGCTGGAAACTCATCGACGCAGTCACACCGGGGAGAGGCCGTTCACCTGCTCCGTGTGTGGGAAGGGATTCACCACGTCATCCGGCCTCCTGAAACACCAGCGCACTCACACCGGGGAGAGGCCATTCACCTGCTCCGTGTGTGGGAAGAGTTTCACTTGTTCATCCGGCCTCCTGACACACCAGCGCACTCACACCGGAGAGAGGCCGTTCACCTGCTCCGTGTGTGGGAAGAGTTTCACTTGTTCATCCGGCCTCACTGAACACCAGCGCACTCACACCGGGGAGAGGCCGTTCAGTTGCTCTCAGTGCGGGAAGAAGTTCAGGTATTCATCCAACCTCACTGAACACCAACGTGTTCACACTGGGGAGAGACCGTTCACCTGCACCGTGTGTGGGAAGGGATTCACTTGTTCTTCCCACCTCACTGAACACCAGCGTGTTCACACTGGAGAGAGGCCATTCGTCTGCTCCTTGTGTGGGAAGGGGTTCATTAAATTATCCCACCATCTGAGACACCAGCGTGTTCACACCGGAGAGAGGCCGTTCACCTGCTCCGTGTGTGGGAAGAGATTCACTTGTTCATCCAACCTCACTGCCCACCAACTTGTTCACACCGATAAAAGACCTTTTAAATGTTCTGAGTGTGAGAAGAGCTTTAAGAGCAGAAATGATCTGCTGAAACACCAACGCACTCACACTGGAGAGAGGCCGTTCACCTGCTCCGTGTGTGGGAAGAGATTCACAAATTCACCCCACCTTCTGGCTCATCACCGTATTCACACTGGGTAGAGGCCGTTCACCTGCTCCGTGTGTGGGAAGAGATTCACTCGGTCATGCAACCTGCTGACACACCAGCGAGCTCACAACTGACTGCAGGGGTTGGATTCTGCTGTTATTGCTGCTGTTAATCACAGCCAGGACTGAGCCATGTTCATTGTGGCAGTTAGATTCTGCTGATGTTAATGACCCCTATAACTGGGCTGAAGTTTGATATTCTGGATATATGTCAAATAAATCAGCTTTGATTCAAACACACAGTGTGTCGAGTCCTTAACGTCTCCAAGATAAGAGGAGACTAATTGATGTCCTGTTACCAACTAACCTTTTTTGAGCCTTTTCTCTTTTGTTAAAGAAAGACTTGCATTTCTACAGCACCTTTCAGGATGTCCAAAACCACTCTACAATCAATGAAGTACTTTTGAAGTGCAGTGACTGTTGTAATGTAGGAAATGCAGCAATTGATTTGCGCACAGCAAGGTGCCACAAACAGCAATGTGATCATGTCCAGATAACCTGTTTCACTGATAATGGTAGAGGGATAAATACTGGCCAGGACGCAGGGGAGAACTCACCTGCTCTTCTTCAAATAATATCATGGGAAGTTTTACGTTCAGCTGAGAGGGCAAACGGGGACTCGGTTTAACGTCTCATCCGAAAAACGGCATCTCTGAAAGTGCAGCACTCCCTCAGTACTGACGAGAGTGTCAGCTTAGATTATGTGCTCAGGTCTCTGGAGTAGGATTTGAACTCTCGGCTTACTGACACAGAGACGAGAGTGCTACCACTGAACCACGGATGACACCTGATTATTACGACATATTATCTCGGTTCTCATACCTTCGGTTAGTCTCATGGATAAGTCCCAGCTCCCCATACCTTCCACACTGCCTCTCCTGGCCTTGGTATCCTGGGAAGGTATCGGTAACACGCCCGGGATCATTAACACAAAACCCAGTCTGTGAATCACTTTCAGCGACTGGACTTGGCGTGTGCCCCACAGCATCTCTCTCACCTTCGATGTGTGGATAGAGCATCAGGCCTGCAAACCTCGTCTGAAATTTAAATCCACTCAGCAAATATAGTGAACAAAAGAGGAAGAAGTAAACACAGGATGGCCCAATAATCCAGTTCTATGTTCAAAGGAGGAAGTCTGTTATCCAACTTCTCGAATGGACAAACCAAAGAAAGATCCCAAAAATAAAAAAAACCTTGAATTCTTTGCCAATACCATTCAAATCCTGAGAGATTCCTTCCTTTTCTGGAATTCCCCATCCCTGTGCGGTATTGATCAAAACTGCTTCATGGACATTTCTGACAGTCAATATTCGTTGAGATTGAACCAATCACACAGCTCTGTGTCAGTTTGAATTATTCCTCTCTTTAGCCTGTAACCAATGAAACTTTTTTCCCTTTGGTTTGGTTTCAGTTTCACTGCTGGACCCACCACTCAAAGCACTTTATCTGATCTGGCCCTGGGAATCAGCAGACTCCTCGCTCATCTCCCACAGTGCCCCATCTCTCCTCCTCTTTTCACCCTTGCTTGTGTTCCACACTCTGGGCCTCAGCCCTTCCTCTAGGATTCTCACTATCAACAGGTGGGATTTGTTTGGAGACAGGATGTCCCAGATCTCCACCTTGAAAGGGACAAGGAGAGGACCCGATGGGCCGAATGGCACCGCCTGATTGCATCACAGCAGTGCCTAACAACCAACCTCCCTGAGCCCTGCTCATTATGGGATGTTGAGCTCTGTCTGTTATCGGATAGGAAACAGGAGCAGAATTCGATCCAAGTCGAGCCCAGGATTAATGGGAAGAGGTACAGAATTAACTTATAGCTTATTGAGTAAGAAATGTCATTGTCCCGGACACTCTCTGTCCCTCAGTATCTGTGTCCGGGGGAGAAGCTGATGGGCTTGTGTTACCTTTGTTGGTGAATCTTTGTCGTCATCATGGTGATGGGTGTCTGTACTGGGAAATGGGATATTTGATCAATCAGAGCAGCTCTTGTCAGCATCTGGTACCTCAGGTCAGGGACAGCATGGGTTATATACAGAGCAAAGCTCCTTCTACATTCTCCCATCAAACACTCCCAGATCAATGACAGCACAGCTATGCTCCGTATCTAACCCGTGCTGAACCTGCCTTGGGAATGTTTGAGGAGAGAGTGTAGAGGGAGCTTTTCCATATATATAACCCGTACTGTTCGTGCCCCTGGAGTGTTTGTTGGGACAGTGTAGATGGGGTTTTACTCGGTATCTAACCGGTGCTCTACCTGCCCTGGGAGTGTTTGCTGGGGCAGAGTACAGGGAGCTTTACTCCGTATCTAACCCTTGCTGTACCAGCCCCTGGAGTGTTTGATGGAACAGTGTCGAGGGAGTTTAGTCCGTATCTAACCCGTGCTGTATCTGCACTTCGGAGTGTTCGATGGAGCAATGTAGAGGGAGCTCTACTCTTTATCTAATCCGTGCTGTATCTGTCCTGCATGTGTTAGATGGGACAGTGTAGAGTGAGCGTTAATCTATATCTAACGAGTGCTGTAGCTGCCCTGGGAGTATTTGATGGGACAGTGTTGAGGGATCTTTACTCTGTATCTAACCCGTGCTGCCTGCCCTTGGAGTTTTTGATAGGATAGTGTGGAGGGAGCTTTACTCTGTTTGTAACTCGTGCTGCACCTGCCTTGGGATTGTTTGATGGGACAATATAGAGAGCGTTTTTCTGTATCTAATCCATGCTTTGCATGACCCTAGGTTGTTTTATGGAACAATGTCGAGGGAGCTTTAATCTGTATCGAACTCATGCTGTACCTGCCATGGGAGTGTTTGATGGGAAAGTTTAGAGGACGCATTGAGAGACAGAGGGAGGGAGAGACAGAGAGAGATAAAAAGACAGAGGGAGAGGGGGAGATAGGCAGAGAGAAAGCGAGGGGGACAGATAGATAGAGAGAAAAAGAGAGAGAACGAGAGCGAGAATGATGGAGAGAGAGAGGGAGAAAGAGAGAGAGAAAAAGTCATAGAGAGAGGGGAAGAGAGGCTGAGAGAGAGAGGATGATGGAAAGAGAGATAGAGAGAGAAAAGACAGAGAGGGCGAGAGAGGCAGAGGGATAGAGAGACAGGGGGAGCGAGGCAGAGGGAGTGAGAGACAGAGAGAGAGAGAGAGAAAGAGGCAGAGGGAACGAAGCAGACAGAGAGACACCGAGAGAGAGAGGGGGAAAGAGGCAGAAGGAGAGAGAGGGACAGAGAGACGGAGAAAAAGACAGAGAGAGAGGGGGAAAGAGGCAGAGGGAGAGAGAAAGAATAAGACAGAAAGAGAGAGGGGGAGAGAGAGACAGAGAGAGAGAGAGGGACAGGGGGAGAGAAAAAGACAGAGAGAGAGAGTGAGCGAGAGAGGGGGACGGAGAGAGAGAAAAAGACAGAGGGGGGGGGGGGGGAAGAGAGAGAGAGAGAGGGTCTCCTGCCAGAAAGCGGGACGTGTGTCGGTGAGGGTCCTGCAGGGTGTTTGGGTGATGTGCCTGTCATGGTTGAATAACTGCCAGTGTGTGTGACCTGTGGGTTGTGGGTGTGCGGCTTGCGACAGTGGTAATGTGTGAGGGTGAGAGGAAGCATCTGATTGAAAGAGTTTATTGGTAGGTGGGAGATGGGGGCCCCCCCTTGCTGGTGAGAAGCCATTAAACGGCCCAGAGAGGCCTGGCTGCTCGCGGGAATCGGGTAAATCACCAGGCAGGACCAATCCACTCTCTGCCTCTCTCCCCATCTCTCTCCGTCTTTTTCTCTCTGTCTGTCCCTCTCTGTCTTTCTCTCTCTCAGTCCCTCTTTCTCTGTCTTTCTCTCTCTCTGTCCCCCTCTCTCACCTCCTCTCTCTGTCTCTCCCTCGCTCTCTCTGTCTTTTTTTCTCTCTCTGTCCCTCTCTCTCTCTCTGCCTCTCTCCCCCTCTCTCTCTGTCCCTCTCTCTCTCTCTGACTCTCTCCCCGCTCTGCCTATTTCTCTCTCTCTCTCTGCCTCTCGCCCCCTCTCTCTGTCCTTTTCTCTCTCTCTGCCCCTCTCTCTCTCTCTGCCTCTCTCTCCCCCTCTCTCTCTGTCCCTCTCTCTCTCTCTCTCTGACTCTCTCCCCGCTCTGCCTATTTCCCTCTCTCTCTCTGCCTCTCGCCCTCTCTCTCTGCCCCTCTCTCTCTGTTGCCTCTCTGAATTTCTCTTGATTGAAAAATACTCAGGTACTGTACGGCCCGTGTGTGTCTCAGTGTCAGCTCCTGTACATGTACAGTACACAGTGGTAAATGGGAACGATTCACTCCTGTCTGGTACTGAACGGCCCGTGTGTTTCTCAGTGTCAGAGGGTGTGGGAAGCCGAGAGAGAGAGAGAGGAGGAGAGAGGGAAGAGAGAGAAAAGGACAGAAGAGACAGAGGGGGAGAGAGGCCGAGAGACAGAGGGTGACAGAGAGAGAGAGAAAGACAGAAAGAGAGATAGAAAGAGAGACAGAGAGATAAAAAGACAGTGAGAGGGGGAGATAGGCAGAGAGAAAGTGAGAGGGACAGATAGAGAGAAAAACAGAGAGAGAGAGAGAGAGAAAGAGAGCGAGAATGATGGAGAGAATGAGGGGGGAGAGAGAGAGAGGGGGAAGAGAGGCTGAGAGAGAGAGGATGATGGAGATAGAGATAGAGAGAGAAATAGACGGAGAGGGGGAGAGAGGCAGAGGGAGAGAGAGAGAGGTTTGCAGAGACAGGGGTAGAGAGGCCGAGAGAAAGAGAATGACAGAGGGAGAGAAAAGTACAGAGAGAGAGGGGGAGAGAGGCAGAGGGAGAGAGAGGGATAGAGAGACAAAGAAAAAGACAGAGAGAGGGGGAGAGAGGCCGAGAGAAAGAGAGTGACAGAGAGAGAGAAAAGGATGGAGAGACAGGGGGAGCGAGGCAGAGGGAGCGAGGCAGAGGGAGCGAGGCAGAGGGAGCGAGGCAGGGGGAGCGAGGCAGGGGGAGCGAGGCAGAGGGAGCGAGGCAGAGGGAGCGAGGCAGAGAGAGAGACAAAGAGAGAGGGAGAGAGACAAAGAGAGAGGGAGAGAGACACAGAGAGAGAGAGGGGGAGGGAGAGAGAGGGACAGGGGGAGAGAAAAAGACAGAGAGAGAGAGAGAGAGAGGGGGAGAGAGGCAGAGAGAGTGGGGGGGGAGAGAGAGAGAGAGAAAAAGGCAAGAATGGGGAGAGAGAGAGAGGGTCTCCTGCCAGAAAGTGGGACGTGTGTCGGTGTTCTCAGGTACGGTACGGCCCGTGTGTGTCTCAGTCTCAGCTCCTGTACATGTACAGTACACAGTGGGTAAAATGGAACGATTCACTCCTGTCTGGTACTGTACGGCCCGTGTGTGTCTCAGTGTCAGCTCCTGTACATGTACAGTACACAGTGGGTAAAATGGAACGATTCACTCCTGTCTGGTACTGTACGGCCCGTGTGTGTCTCAGTGTCAGCTCCTGTACATGTACAGTACACAGTGGGTAAAAGGGAACGATTCACACCTGTCTGGTACCGTACGGCCCGTGTGTGTCTCAGTGTCAGAGGGGATGAGAGGCCGAGAGGGGGGGGGGAGAGGGAGAGAGAAAGAGACAAAGAGATGGGGAGAGAGGCAGAGAGAGAGTGAGGGGGACAGAGAGAGAGAGAGAGAGAGGCAGAGAGAGAGAGAAAAAGACAGAGAGAGGCAGAGAGTGTGAGGGGGTCTCCTGCCAGAAAGCGGGACGTGTGTCGGTGAGGGTCCTGCAGGGTGTTTGGGTGATGTGCCTGTCATGGTTGAATAGCTGCCAGTGTGTGTGACCTGTGGGTTGTGGGTGTGCAGCTTGCAACAGTGGTAATGTGTGAGGGTGAGAGGAAGCATCTGATTGAAAGAGTTTATTGCGAGATGGGAGATGGGGCCCCCCCCTTACTGGTGAGAAGCCATTAAACAGCCCAGAGAGGCCTGGCTGCTTGCAGGAATCGGGTAAATCACCAGGCAGGACCAATCCACTCTCTGCCTCTCTCCCCCCCACTCTCTGTCCTTTTCTCTCTCTCTCTCTCTCTGCCTCTCGCCCCCTCTCTCTCTCTGTCTCTCTCTCTCTGTTGTCTCTCTGAATTTTTCTTGATTGAAAAGTACTCTGAAATATTTCAGTCTCACTGTTCAAAATAACAACAACAATTAAACAGCCCAGAGAGACCTCTCTCCGTCCCTCTCTCTCTCTGTCCCCCTCTCTCTCTGTCCCCATCTCTCTCTCTTTTTCTCTCTCTCTCTCTCGCTCTGTTTCTCTCTCCCCCTCTCTCTCTGTCTTTCTATGTCATTTAAACAGAGAGAGTCTGACCGAACCGATCATTTTCTCTCTCTCCGTCCCTCTCTCTCTCTGTCCCTCTCTCTCTGTCCCTCTCTCTCTCTCTCTCCCTCTCTCTCTCTCTCCCTCTCTCTCCCTCTCTCTCTCTGTCCCTCTCTCTCTCTGTCCCTCTCTCTCTGTCCCTCTTTCTCTCTGTCTGTCTCTCTGTCCCTCACACTCTCTTGTCGCTCTGAATTTTTCTTGATTGACAAGTACTCGATTCACCTTTCTGCAGCATTTTTATTCATTAAAATGTTTTCTATATTAAAGCTTCAATTAGAGGCTGGAAACCTGTCAGTTAAATCTCGTTTCTCAACCTTTGGATGATTTGAGTGTTTGAAATGGTGCTGTGCCCTGAGCTCGGAACCTGTTTGCCATCCAGACCCGGGGAGGTGAGAATGAGATGGAGTCCCTGCTCCCTCCACAGCTCTTTACAGTAAACACACAGAGAGAATGAAATGGTCAAACACTGTCTGAGAAACAGCAGCCATTCCAGCTCTGCAGCCCTTGTGTATTCGGAGCAGATTCCGCCCAACTTTAGTTCTTTCAATGTGGACGCCGGGCAGGGTGGGATGTGACGGAGGTCCCCGGGGTGTTTGGGTCACGAGGGGAGGGGGGAGACAGGCTGAGGGTGGGGGGGACTCGGTTTGGGGTGAGGGAAGAGGGGGAGACAGGCTGAGGGTGGGGGGGACTCGGTTTGGGGTGAGGGAAGAGGGGGAGACAGGCTGAGGGTGGGGGGGACTCGGTTTGGGGTGAGGGAAGAGGGGGAGACAGGCTGAGGGTGGGGGGGACTCGGTTTGGGGTGAGGGAAGAGGGGGAGACAGGCTGAGGGTGGGGGGGACTCGGTTTGGGGTGAGGGAAGAGGGGGAGACAGGCTGAGGGTGGGGGGACTCGGTTTGGGGTGAGGGAAGAGGGGGAGACAGGCTGAGGGTGGGGGGGACTCGGTTTGGGGTGAGGGAAGAGGGGGAGACAGGCTGAGGGTGGGGGGACTCAGTTTGGGGTGAGGGAAGAGGGGGAGACAGGCTGAGGGTGGGGGGGACTCGGTTTGGGGTGAGGGAAGAGGGGGAGACAGGCTGAGGGTGGGGGGACTCGGTTTGGGGTGAGGGAAGAGGGGGAGACATGCTGAGGGTGGGGGGGACTCGGTTTGGGGTGAGGGAAGAGGGGGAGACAGGCTGAGGGTGGAGGGGACTCGGTTTGGGGTGAGGGAAGAGGGGGAGACAGGCTGTGAGGGTTTCAAATCAGTAAAATAGGTCCTTGAAATGTGGCTCATTCCAGCAGACAGGTCTCCTGGTCAAACCAGTCCTGCCCTGGGCTGTCCCTGGATTAACATGAGAATGGACAGGTCCCTGAGGGAGACCCATTGAGATTCAGTCTAATATCTCAAATGATGTGGAGATGCCGGTGATGGACTGGGGTGGACAAATGTCAGGAATCTTACAACACCAGGTTATAGTCCAACAGTTTTATTTGAAAATCACAAGCTTTCGGAGGCTTTCTCCTTTGTCAGGTGAGTGTGGGATTCCATGAAAGGCACCGCTTTATAGTCAGAGCACAATGCCTGGTGATTACAGATAATCTTTCCAACTGCCCGTTGTCAAGGCAATCAAAGGAGTCGAATAGTGTTCAGACAGAGAGACACGACATACGGGACAATCAGTATATTCAGTAGTCCCGTATGTAACGTCCCTCTGTCTGAACACTATTCGAATCCTTTGATTGCCTTGACAACGGGCAGTTGGAAAGATTATCTGTAATCACCAGGCATTGTGCTCTGACTATGGAATCCCACACTCACCTGACAAAGGAGAAAGCCTCCGAGAGCTTGTGATTTTCAGATAAAACTGTTGGACTATAACCTGGTGTTGTAAGATTCCTTACAGAATATCTCAAAGGCTGAAGCAGGGAGCTCCCCGGGGGTAGGGGATGGCCGTGTGTCTCGTCCCAAACCCTCCCCAGGGGCGGGGACAATCTCTCAGTCTGCCGGGGTCCTCCAGCCTGTCCTGAGTGTATTTCTCTCTCTGTCTCTCTCCCAACTTTTCTCTCTTCAGATTCTCTTGTTTGTAACCGGGATTTGTGTTTCAGTGTTGGGGCTGAGGGATTGTCGGTGTAACTGGGAGAGGGAGTGGGAGGGAGGGGGGAGAGAGAGGGGGAGTGGGAGGAGAGGAAACTCTGGGCTCTTGCTGTGCCTTTTTAATCCCTTGCTTTTGTGTTGTAATCAATTCCCTCTCTCCCCTCAGGAAACTTTTCGATGAAATGCTGCAAGGAGATGATCCAGGAAAGAGACATTTTGTGAGAAGGAGGAGGATGAGGGGGAATCCTGGGCCAAGAATCGTTCTCTCTGCTGGGGACTGACTGACTGAGACCTTCACCGCAGCCTGGACCCGATGGGGGCCACGTGAGTCATGTCTGGGTTACTCTGGGGTCACTGGGACATTCTGGGGATCACTGGGACATTCTGGGGACACTGGGGGATCACTGGGACATTCTGGGGACACTGGGGGATCACTGGGACATTCTGGGGACACTGGGGGTTCACTGGGACATTGTGCAGGAGCTGACACTGAGACACACACTGACCGTCTGACAGTGCAGCGCTCCCTCAGTACCGACCGTCCAACTGAATATCACCATCTGTTCACTGCAAGTGCAACTTTTCAGAAATAACACAAAGTGGATCAAACTATTCTTCAGAGGCTGACAATGTGACATATCTCGGGTCTTAATTGAAATTAAAAGCTCTTTCAGGGAGCGTCCTGCAGCACGCAGAGGGCCCAAATGTGAAAACAGCCTCCAAATGTTTTCTTAGTTTGAAGTTTAATTTTTGAAAAGGTCACTGACAACTCAGAAAGAAATCGTGTTAATTCTCAAGCCATTTTGGGCCCCCATGTGAAATTGTATTGTAATGGAACCACACAGACACATGGGGAAGCTCGGGTGCAAACTGATTGGAATTTGAGATTTTAATCCCATATTCATTTGTGGCACAGCTCAGCTCAATTCAAACCCAATGTCTGTGCAAGGGACACGTGTCTCCTGACTGTACAGTCTGTGTGTGTGTGTGTGTGTGTGTGTGTGTGTGTGTGTCTCAGTCTCACTGGTCTCATAACATAACTTTAAAGCAGTAAAATTAACCAGAACTTGCTCCAAAGACAAAACCGATCCGCACCCATGAGGACGGCCTCAACCGGGATCTTGGATTCATGTCACGCTGCACGTAACCCCACCAGCGAACAAAAGCTATCTGTTTTTAATATAACGGGTCATATGCTGGCTTTCTCTGCCTTCTGGATGTTTCTGCCTCTCTCTTTTCTGTTTTTATTTGTGTTGACTGTATATTCGGGGGCTCTGTAGGTAACACCTCTCTGTCTGAACACTGTGATTGCCTTGGCAACGGGCAGTTGCAAAGACTATCTGTAATCACCATGTATTGTTCTGTGATTTATAAATGCGTAGGCTTCGAGGAGTTCCTGACATTTACCTGAGGAAGGAGGAAGCCTCCAAAAGCTTGTAAATTTCAAATAAAATCGTTGGACTATAACTTGGTGTTGTAAAATTGTTTACAATTGTCAACCCCAGTCCATCACCGGCATCTCCACATCATGGCTAAAACCGATCCAGATCTTGAAGGTGTGATGATTTCCTCCTTCTCTCTGCTCTGTTGGTGGGAGGCTCATTTCCAGTCCCAGGTTTTTGTATATTCCCCATGTCTGATGGGTTGGTTCCTGTGAACAGTTTGTCAGAGAGTGTTTCACTGCCTCAGGGTGTTTACAGAGAGTGCCTCAGGGTGTTTACAGTTTTTTTCCACACCGTTCACCTGAGGAAGGAGGAAGCCTCCGAAAGCTTGTGGAATTTAAAATAAATTTGTTGGACTATAACTTGGTGTTGTAAAATTGTTTAGAATTTACAGAGAGAGAGATAAGCAGCTCCCATCCTGGTCTGAAAGACCCAGTCAATGAGAGATTTATAAACAATCCAGCCCAGTGCAGTTAAACCTTGTCCCCCATTAATCCAAACACACCATATTGTGAGCAAAATTCAATATTTCACAGGGCCAGTGAGTCCAAGACACAGATTGTACCCACCTCCCTAAACTCAACTCCTTACTGTAAAAAGTGTCTGTCAAAACACAGCCCGTTTAGGGACTGAACCCCTCAAATAACCGTTACACTCAACATTGCAATCTCTCAGTGAATCGTTCCCTTTTACCCACTGTGTGCTGTACATGTACAGGAGCTGACACTGAGGCACACATGGGCCGTACAGTACCAGACAGGAGTGAATCGTTCCCTTTTACCCACTGTGTGCTGTACATGTACAGGAGCTAACACTGAGACACACATGGGCCGTACAGTACCTGAGTACTTTTCAATCAAGAGAAATTCAGAAAGACAACAGAGAGAGAGGGGCAGAGAGAGAGAAAAGGACAGAGAGAGAGGGGGAGAGAGGCAGAGAGAGAGAGAGAAAAAGGCAGAGCGGGGAGAGAGTCAGAGAGAGAAAGACAGAGAGGGTGAGAGAGAGAGGAGCGAGAGGCAGAAGGAGAGAGGGGGACAGAGAGAAAGAAAAAGAGAGAGAGAGGGGCAGAGAGTGTGGTAGAGAGGCAGAGAGTGGATTGGTCCTGCCTGGTGATTTACCCATTTCCCGCGAGCAGCCAGGCCTCTCTGGGCTGTTTAATGGCTTCTCACCAGCAAGGGAGGGCCCCATCTCCCACCTCGCAATAAACTCTTTCAATCAGATGCTTCCTCTCACCCTCACACATTACCACTGTCACAAGCCGCACACCCACAACCCACAGGTCACACACACTGGCACCTATTCAACCATGACAGGCACATCACCCAAACAACCACCAGGTCCCTCACCGACACACGTCCCGTTTTCTTGCAGGGAGTCCCTCTCTCTCTGTCCCCCCTCTCTCTGTCCCCCCTCTCTCTGTCCCCCCTCTCTCTGTCCCCCCTCTCTCTGTCTTTTTCTCTCTCTGTCTTTTTCTCTCTCTGTCTTTTTCTCTCTCTGTCTTTTTCTCTCTCTGTCTTTTTCTCTCTCTGTCTTTTTCTCTCTCTGTCTTTTTCTCTCTCTGTCTTTTTCTCTCTCTGTCTTTTTCTCTCTCTCTCTTTTTCTCTCTCTGTCTTTTTCTCTCTCTGTCTTTTTCTCTCTCTGTCTTTTTCTCTCTCTGTCTTTTTCTCTCTCTGTCTTTTTCTCTCTCTGTCTTTTTCTCTCTGTCTTTTTCTCTCTCTGTCTTTTTCTCTCTCTGTCTTTTTCTCTCTCTCTCTTTTTCTCTCTCTGTCTTTTTCTCTCTCTGTCTTTTTCTCTCTCTGTCTTTTTCTCTCTCTCTCCCACTCTCTCTCTCTACCGCTATCTCTGTCACTCTCTCTCTCTCCCTCAGCCCTCTCACTGTCTTTTTCTCTCTCTCTCTCTGCCTCTCTCCCGCTCTCTCTCTTCCCCTCTCTCTTTGTGACTCCCTCTCTCCATCCCTCTCTCTGTCCCCATCTCTCTTTCTTTTTCTCTCCACCTGTCTCTCTCTCTCTCTCTCTCTCTCCCCCCCCCTCGCTGCCGCTCTTCCTCTCTCTGTCCCTATCTCTCTCCCCCTGTCTCTCTCTCTCTCTCTCGCTGCCTCTCTCCCTTCTCTGTCTTTTTCTCTCTCTCTCTCTCTCTCTCTCTATCTTTTTCTCTGTCTCTCTGTCCCTCTCTCTCCCTCTGCCTCTTTGCCCCTCTCTCTCTCTGTCTCTCTCTCTGTCTTTTTCTCTCTCTCTGTCCCTCTCACCCCTCTCTCTTTCTCTCTCACCCCTCCCACTCTGTCTTTTTCTCTCTCTCTCTGTCTCTCCCCCTCTCTCTCACCCCCCCCTCTCTCTGCCTCTCTCCTGCTCTCACTCTGTCTCTCTCTCTTCCCCTCTCTTTCGCTGCCTCTCTTCCTCTCTCTGTCTTTTTCTCTCTCTCTCTCTCTCTCTCTCTCTATCTCTCTCTGCCTCTCTCTCTGTCTTATTCTCTGTCTCTCCCCCATCCTCTGTCGTTTTCGCTCTCTCTCTCTGCCTCTTTCCCCCTCTTCCTCTGTCTCTCTCTCTCTCTCTGTCTTTTTCTCTGTCTCTCTGTCCCTCTCTCTCCCTCTGCCTCTTTCCCCCTCTCTCTCTGTTTCTCTCTTTCTCTGTGTGTGTCTCTCTCTCTCTGCCTCTCTCCCTCGTCTCTCCGTCCTTTTCTCTCTCTCTATCCCTCTCTCCCGCTCTCTCTGTCTTTTTCTCTCTCTATCCCTCTCTCCATCATTCTCTCTCTCTCTCTGCCTCTCTCCTCCACTCTCTCTGTCCCTCCCTCTCTCAGCCTCTCTTCTCCTCTCTCTGACCTTTTCTCTCTCTCTCTCTCCCCCTCTCTCTCTCTGTTTTATTCTCTATCTATCTGTCCCCCTCGCTTTCTCGCTGCCTATCTCCCCCTCTCCCTCTGTCTTTTTCTCTCTCTGACCTTCTCTCTCTCTCTCTCTCTCTCCCCCTCTCTCTCTCTGTCCATTTCTCTCTCTCCCCCTCTCTCTCTCTCTCTCTCTCTCGGCCTCTCACACCCTCTGACACTGAGACACACATGGGCCGTACAGTACCAGACAGGAGTGAATCGTTCCCTTTTACCCACTGTGTACTATACATGTACAGGAGCTGACACTGAGACACACACAGGCCGTACAGTACCTGAGTACTTTCCTAACAAGAGAAATTCGGAAAGACAACAGAGAGAGAGGGACAGAGAGAGAGGGGGTGAGAGGCAGAGAGAGAGAGAGAGAGAGAGAGAGAGAGAAAAAGACAGAGCGGGGAGACAGAGAGAGAGGAGGCGAGAGGCAGAGAGAGAGAGAAAAAGATGGAGACAGGGCGAGAGAGAGGCAGAGAGTGAATTGGTACTGCCTGGTGATTTACCCGATTCCTGCGAGCAGCCAGGCCTCTCTGGGCTGTTTAATGGCTTCTCAACAGCAAGGGGGGCCCCCATCTCCCACCCACCAAAAAACTCTTTCAATCAGATGCTTCCTCTCACCCTCACACATTACCACTGTTGCAAGCCGCACACCCACAACTCACAGGTCACACACACTGGCAGCTATTCAACCATGACAGGCACATCACCCAAACACCCTGCAGGACCCTCACCGACACAAGTCCCGCTTTCTGGCAGGAGACCCCCTCACACTCTCTCTCCCCCTCGCTCTGTCTTTTTCTCTCACCCTCTGTTCGCTGTCTTTCTCTGCCTCTCTCCCCTCTCTGTCATTTTCTCTCTCTCTCTTTCTCTCTCTCTATCTCTCTGCCTCTCTCTGTTATTCTCTCTC
This sequence comes from Heptranchias perlo, assembly GCF_035084215.1. Classification (NCBI taxonomy): domain Eukaryota; kingdom Metazoa; phylum Chordata; class Chondrichthyes; order Hexanchiformes; family Hexanchidae; genus Heptranchias; species Heptranchias perlo. The sequence goes on from NW_027139845.1 coordinate 57,281, forward strand.
TCTCCCCCCACTCTCTCTGTCTTTTTCTGTCTCTGCCTCTGTCTCTCTCTGCCTCTCTCCCCTTCTCTCTGTCCCTCTCTCTCCCTTTGCCTCTTTACCCCTCTCTCTGTCTCTCTCTCTCTGCCTCTCTCGCCCTGTCTTTGCCTTTTTCTCTGTCTCTCTCTCGCTCTCTTTCTATCTCTCTCTCCATCATTCTCTCTCTCTCTCTCTCCTCCTCTCCCTCTCTATCCCCCTCTCTCTCTCTCGGCCTCTCTTCCCCTCTCTGACTTTTTCTCTCTCTCTCTCCCCCTCGCTCTCTTTCTCTCTCTCTCTGTTTTTCTCACGACCTATCTGTCCCCCTCGCTGTCTCTCTGCCTATCTCCCACTCTCCCGCTGTGTTTTTCGCAATCTGTCTCTCTCTCTCTCTCTCTCTCTCTCTCGCTGTTACTCTCTCTCTCTATCTCTGTCACCCTCTCTCTGTCTCGGCCTCTCACACCTTTGACACTGAGACACACACGGGCCGTACAGTACCAGACAGGAGTGAATCGTTCCCTTTTACCCACTATGTACTGTACATGTACAGGAGCTGACACTGAGACACACACGTGCCGTACAGTACCAGACAGGAGTGAATCGTTCCCTTTAACCCACCATGTGCTGTACATGTACAGGAGCTGACACTGAGACACACAGTAACAAACTTTATATGGTATCAGGAGTTAACCCCTTACATGCTGTTTCTAGCAATACAAAAATATAAGTTAAATTAGATGGTGGGGAGGGCAGGAATGCTGTGGACCCAATCGCTCATCTCTGCCCAGCTCCGTCATGCCAGAATATCAGCATCTGTTCGAGCCCAAATTCCTCCCTTCGTTCATTGCAAGTGCAACTTTTCAGAAATAACACAAAGTGGATCAAACTATTATTCAGAGGCTGACAATGTGACATATCTGGGGTCTTAATTGAAATTAAAAACTCTTTCAGGGAGCGTCCTGCAGCACCCAGAGGGCCCAAATGTGAAAACAGCCTCCAAATGTTTTCTGAGTTTGAAGTTTAATTTTTGAAAAGGTCACTGACAACTCAGAAAGAAATCGTGTTAATTCCGAAGCCATTTTGGGCCCCCATGTGAAATTGTATTGTAATGGAACCACACAGACACATGGGGAAGCTCGGGAGCAAACTGATTGGAATTTGAGATTTTAATCCCATATTCATTTGTGGCACAGCTCAGCTCAATTCAAACCCAATGTCTGTGCAAGGACCACGTGTCTCCTGACTGTACAGTCTGTGTGTGTGTGTGTGTGTGTGTGTGTGTGTGTCTCAGTCTCACTGGTCCCATAACATAACTTTAAAGCAGTAAAATTAACCAGAACCTGCTCCAATGACAAAACCGATCCAGATCTTGAAGGTGTGATGATTTCCTCCTTCTCTCTGCTCTGTTGGTGGGAGGCTCATTTCCAGTCCCAGGTATTTGTCTATTCCCCATGTCTGATGGGTTGGTTCCTGTGAACAGTTTGTCAGAGAGTGTTTCACTGCCTCAGGGTGTTTACAGAGAGAGAGAGAGAAGCAGCTCCCATCCTGGTCGGAAAGACCCAGTCAATGAGAGATTTATAAAACAATCCAGCCCAGTGCAGTTAAACCTTGTCCCCCATTGATCCAAACACACCATATTGTGAGCAAAATTCAATATTTCACAGGGCCAGTGAGTCCCAGACACGGATTGTACCCACCTCCCTAAACTAAACTCAACTCCTTACTGGAAAAAGTGTCTGTCAAAACACAGCCCGTTTAGGGACTGAACCCCTCAAATAACCGTTACACTCAACATTGCAATCTCTCAGTGAATCGTTCCCTTTTACCCACTGTGTGCTGTACATGAACAGGAGCTCACACTGAGACACACACGGGCCGTACAGTACCAGACAGGAGTGAATCCTTCCCTTTTACCCACCGTGTGCTGTACATGTACAGGAGCTGACACTGAGACACACACGGGCCGTACAGTACCAGACAGGAGTGAATCGTTCCCTTTTACCCACCGTGTGCTGTACATGTACAGGAGCTGACACTGAGACACACACGGGCCGTACAGTACCAGACAGGAGTGAATCGTTCCCTTTTACCCACTGTGTACTGTACATGTACAGGAGCTGACACTGAGACACACACGGGCCGTACAGTACCAGACAGGAGTGAATCGTTCCCTTTTACCCACTGTGTACTGTACATGTACAGGAGCTGACACTGAGACACACACGGGCCGTACAGTACCAGACAGGAGTGAATCGTTCCCTTTTACCCACTCTGTGCTGTACACGTACAGTACAGTTGTGGTGGTTGTTGTGGCGGCCCAAACGCAAAGGCCGCCGCTCTGGCATCGCTCTGGGATCCCCAGCTGCACCCTGGCCTCACTCTGGGCTGACTGGGTGCACGCTGGGATCCCGGCATCACTCTGGGGTCACTGGGACATTCTGGGGTCACTGCGGGATCACTGGCGACACTCTGTCGGCCTCTTGCCGCCATCTGATAAGATGACGGCGGCGGCCATTTTTTCCAAGATGGTGGCCGTGCTTGCCGCCATTTTATCCAAGATGTCGGCCGCGCCTGCCGCCATGTTTTCCAAGATGGCGGCCGTGCTTGCTGCCATTTTTTCCAAGATGGTGGCCGCGCCGGCCGCCATTTTGTCCAATACGGACTCTGCGCTTGCCTCCATTTTGTCCAAGCTGGCTTCATTTATTATATAAATAATTGAAAAGTTTAAAATGTAAAATAAATAACTCAATATTTTAATTCATTAAATAAATGCTTATTTTATTATATCAATAATCAAATTGTTTTCAAGTGTTTAATTTATTATATGAATACTTCAAATGTTTCATTTATTATAAAGTGAATTCAATAGTTTAAATTATTCGATTGATTAATTTATTATGTAAATAACCGAGTTTAATTTATTGTATAAAAAATTCAACAGCTAAATTTATTATGTAAATAGTTCAATTGTTTAATATTTTATAAATAATTCAAGCGTTTAATTTTTATGTAAATTATTGAATTGTTTAATTTATTATATGAATAATTAAATTGATATATTTGATAAATAATTCAGTAGTTTAATTATATAATTGAAGTGTATAATTTACTATATAAATAGCTCCGTTTAATTTATTGTATAAATAATTCAATTTGTGAATTTATTATACAAATAAACAAGTGTTTAATTTATTATATGAAGCATTCAAGTGTATAATTTATTACGTAAATACTTCATTTGTTTAATTTATTATCTAAATAATTCAACTGTTTCATTTATTATATAAATAATTCAATAGTTTAATTCATTATATAAATAATCATTTGTTTAATTTCTTACATAACTACGTCAGTTGTTAAATTAAACTATTGAATTATTTTCATAATAAATTAAATATCCAAATCATTCAATAGTTTAATTTATTATATAATAATGCATGTCTAATTTATTATATAAAAAAAATCAATTGTTTAATTTATTATATAAATAATTCAAGTGTTAAATTTATTCTATGAAGAAACAATGGTTTAATTCATTATACAAATAATTTGTGTTTAATTTATTATATAAATAATTCAACAGCTTAATTTATTACATAAATCACACAAGTGTTAAATTTATTATATAAATAACCAATTATATTGTTTAGTTTATTATATAAATAATCCAAGTGTTAAAATTATTATATAAAGAGGTCAAGTGTTTAAATTGTATAATTAATTCACAGGTTTAACTTATCATACAAAGATTCAAGTGTTTATTTAATCATATTAATAATCCATTATTTAATTTATTGAATGAAGAATTTCAAAACGTTATTCATTATATAAATAATCAAGTGTTTCATTCATTATATAAATAATCAAGTGTTTCATTTATTATATAAATAATCAAGTGTTTCATTTATTATATAAATAATCAAGTGTTTCATTTATTATATAAATAATCAATTGTTGACTTTATTACATAAAGAAGTCTCGTGTTTAATTTATTATATAAATAATTCACCTAAATATTGAGTTCTTTATATAATAAATTAAACGAAGGAATATTTATATAATGAATTAAACTATTGAATTATTTCTATGATAAATTAAACACTAATTTTTTATGTAATAAATTAAAGAATTGATTATTTAATGAATTGAACTATTCAATTATTTATGAAATGAATTGAATGATTGAATTATTTAGAAAATAAATTAAACACTTGAATTATCTGCTTCCAATGTCTTTGTTTTTCGGTCTGATATTAAGATCATCAATGGCGGCGGCATCACCCAGCATGCAGCGCGGTTCAGATTGTGCCCTGTCTGAATCAGTGGAGCCCAACGCGCAGGCGCAGTAGTGCCTCATTACCGGTCAGTGTGTCCTGAGCATGCGCGGCCAGTCGAGGCTGCGGGAGGAGCGCGTTCGGTGCAGGTCAGAGGATCGGAGCAAGAGGCTCAATAAACCCCGGGGCCCGGGTCCGGGCTCAGGCCCAGGCTCAGGCTTTACAAACCCCGAGTGCGGCCCCAGACCCGAATATAAAACAGTGAACATTATCCCCCCCTCACTACCCGCCGGGAAATGAAGGGGAAATGGGGATCGGTCAGGGAGCGTCTGTAAATGAAGGAGAAATGGGGATCGGTCAGGGAGCGTCTGTAAATGAAGGAGAAATGGAGATCGGTCAGGGAGCGTCTGTAAATGAAGGGGAAATGGTGATCTCTATATCTTCAGTCATCCAGGGAGCTCTAGCTTTGGATGCTGTTCCTTTCCTCCTCGTGGGAATTTGTCTACTCTGTACCCAAACCAACTCCTCCTTGAAGGCCTCCCACTGTTCAATTACTGTTCTGCCTGCCAATTTTTGATTCCAATCCACCTGGACAAGATCCCTTTTTAACTCACTGGAATTTGCCCTCCTCCAGTTAAGTATTTTCACATTTGACTGTCCCCTGTCCTTTTCCATAACTGTTCTAAACCGAATGAGATTATGATCACTGCTGCCCCACTGAAACATGCTCCACCTGCCCCACTTCATTCTCCACACCGAGCCCACTGCTGCTCTCACACTCACTCACTCTCTCACCCTTTCACTCATGGTTTTGGGCCACTGAAAGATGATGCGATGGGTTTGGATTTCAGCACAGGGAGGAGGGAGAGTGTGTGGGACGGGGATTTACAGCTTTGAGGAATGAGAGAGGAAATAATGTTCCATAGAAAGTAGAGTTATCTGATCTGAATTTCTATCCTGCAATTACAGTGATAACTTTTATAAACTCCTTTTACAGGGGAGGATTTACAGAGGGAAACTCAAACCAAAGATCACGTCAAGATCTGACAGAGTCACTCGATTCATCAGGACCTGAATATCATCGGCCTTTGAATGTTGAAGGAGAAATGTTTGTCTGTTCTATCCGTGGGAGAAGATTTCAAACATCAGTGTGAGTGGAAAAGCACCGAGACACACACACGAGTGAGAGTGTTCCAGTGCACTGATTGTGGAAAGAGCTTTAACCAGTTGCACAGCCAGAAAAAACATCGCACCATTCACAGCGGGGAGAAACCGTACACGGGTTCTGTGCTTGGACGAGGCTTCAACTGATCGTCCAACCTGGAGAGACACAAGGACACCCAGACCATGGAGAAACCGTGGAAATGTGGGGACTGTGGGAAGGGATTCAATTACCCTTCAGAGCTGGAAACTCATCGACGCAGTCACACTGGGGAGAGGCCGTTCACCTGCTCCTTGTGTGGGAAGGGATTCACTCAGTCATCCGACCTGCTGAAACACCAGCGAGTTCACACTGGGGAGAGACCTTTCAAATGTTCTGACTGTGAGAAGAGATTTAAAAGCAAAATTGAACTGCTGAGACACCAACGCACCCACACTGGGGAGAGGCCGTTCACCTGCTCCGTGTGTGGGAAAGGATTCACTCAGTCATCTGCCCTGCTGACACACCAGCGAGTTCACACTGGGGAGAGACCTTTTAAATGTTCTGACTGTGAGAAGAGGTTTAAAAGCAAATTTAATCTGCTGAAACACCAACGCACTCACACTGGGGAGAGGCCGTTCACCTGCTCCGTGTGTGGGAAAGGATTCACTCAGTCATCTGCCCTGCTGACACACCAGCGAGTTCACACTGGGGAGAGACCTTTTAAATGTTCTGACTGTGAGAAGAGGTTTAAAAGCAAATTTAATCTGCTGAAACACCAACGCACTCACCAGCGAGTTCACACTGGGGAGAGGCCGTTCTCCTGCTCTGTGTGAAAGAAGAGATTCACTCGGTCATCCCTCCTTCTGTCACACCAGCGAGTTCACACTGAAGAGAGACCTTTCAATGTTCTGACTGTGAGAAAAGATTTAAAATCAGAAATGATCCGCTGAGACATCGACGCACTCACACTGGGGAGAGACTGTTCACCTGCTCCGTGTGTGGGAAGGGATTCACGAATTCATCCCACCTTCTGAAACATCCACTTGTTGACACTATTGAGTGACCTTTTAACTCAGTGACTGTGAGAAGAGCTTTAAAAGCAGAAATGAACTGCTGACACATCAACGCATGCCCATTGGTTGAGAGACTGTTCACCTGCTCTGTGTGTGGGAAGGGATTCACTCAGTCATCACACGTGCTGAGACTCCAGCGAGTTCACAGATGACTGCAGGGGTTGGATTCTGCTGTTAATCCCATCCAGGACTGAACCATGTTCATTCTGACAGTTGGGGTTTGTTTCTGCTGATGTTAATAAGCCCTATAACTGGGCTGGAGTTTAATATTCTGCGGTACCAGAGGAATCCTTACTAAGGAACCGTCTGGGGTTTTACCTCTCAGTGTGGGTCTAGCGGTGAATGATTCCTGACTCCCCGAACTGTCTTACATTTAACCCAGATCGGATCAGGATGAATTCAGTTTACAGGAGAATTGGGTCAAATATCACCCACAATCGAGGGAGACAAAAGCAGCCATTAGAGAAGCTCAGAGATCTTTGGAAAAGAAGATGGTGCCCAATTCTGAGAATAATAGCAAATGTCTTTCCAGCTACGTCAGGAGTCAGAAGACCATTAAAGATGCTTTAGGGCCACTGAAAGACAGTTCAGGACAGATTCCTGGGCTATGGCAGAGCTGTTGAATGACTATTTCTCATCAGTCTGTGGATGAGGCTCAGATTCCAGCTGTGGGATGTGCTGTCAACAATAACATCATAAATATTAAAATAGAATGGGATGTCACTTTGGATAAAATATGAACTCTCAAAATGCATTGTGCTCCAGGTCCAGATGATATCCACCCCCGGGTGTTTAAAGAGATGGGACGGGTGCTCTGTGAGCCCCTTGCCTGTATCTTCAACAGCTCAATAGAGTCAGGGATTGTCCCCTGAGATTGGAAGGGAGCTCATGTAGTTCCCATTTTCATTAAAGGGGACAAATCAGAGCCGGGGAATGACAGGCCCATCAGTGTGACCTCGATCAGAGGGAAGATGCTTGAAGGGATCCTAAGAGATGCTGTTTATGATCACGGGGAAAGAGAGGGAGCCATTAGAGATACTCAACACGGCTTCTGGGAAAGAAAATGGTGTCTGACAAACTTGCTTGAGTTTTTTGAAGAAGTTGCTGGGTTAGTGGATGAGGGTAATCCGGTTCACATTGTCTATCTCAGGGATGTCAAACTCATTTCCGATGGTGAACCTGACCCGATATCCTGGCACTTGGCCTGGGCCACATTCAGCAAAAGTTATTAAACTAGAAATAGATGAAGATGAACTGTATTGGTATTTACTTACATTTAGATTTTATTTACAGCTACTGCTGCTCCCGATACCTGGCACCTCTGAGCTTGAACTATTGCACCAACATTTGGAGTAAATGACTGGGCTGAGGCCTGTCTTGGATAAAAACATGAGGACCACTTGTCATTACAGAACTGTGTGCCCCAAACACTAACCGTGGAAGTGAATTCCACAGACTGCCTACTCCCTATGTAAAGAAGTTTCTCTTGACTACTGCTCTAAAACAGAGAGTGGGGTTAATTGTAGCGACTCACACTGTATAAGGTGGAAGTGGGGCTCCACAAGGATTGGTTCTGGGACCACTGTTCACAATTCACATCAACGAATTGGACTCGGGAATCGGAAGTACAATTTCAAAATTTACAGATGACACCAGATTGGCGGGGTGGGGTGGAGTTTGGATAATATTGATGAAGATTGCGACCAAATACAAAATACATTAATAAACTTGCAAAATGGGTGTATAATTGGCCAATGAATTTTAATGCAGATGACAGTGAAGTGGAGCATTTTGGTAGCAAGAATTTGGAAATTGTGCCCTGTATCCCCAAGTCCAAGTCATTAATGTATATCAAGGAAAGCAGTGGTCCCAGCACCGACCCCTGGGGAACACCACTGTACACCTCCCTCCATTCCGAAAAACAACCGTTCACCACTACACTCTGTTTCCTGTTATTTAGCCAATTCTGTATCCATGCTGCTACTGCCCCTTTTATTCCATGGGCTTCAATCTTGATGACAAACCCATTATGCGGCACTTTATCTGACGCCTTTTCGAAGTCCATACACACCACATTAACTGCATTGCCCTCATCTACTCTCTGTTACCTCATCAAAAAACTGTATCAATTTAATTAAACACGATTTGCCTTTAACAAATCCGTGCTGGCTTTCCCTAATCCTTGTCCAATTGACTGCTAATTCTATCCCGGATTATCGTTGCTAGAACTTTCTCCACTACCGAGGTTAAACTGACTGGTCAGTAGTTGCTGGATTTTTTCTTTCACCCTTTCTTGAACAGGGGTGTAACATTTGTAATTCTCCAGTCCTCTGGCATCACCCCCATATCTAAGGATGTTTGGAGGTTTTTTGCCAGTACCTCTGCAATTTCCACCGTTACTTCCCTCAGCAACCGAGGATGCATCCCATCCGGACCAGATGACGGATCTACTTTAAGTACAGCCAGCCTTTCCAGTACCTCCTCTTTGTGAATTTTTAGCCAATCCAGTATCTCTACAACATCTTCCTTTACTGACACTCTGGCAGCGTCTTCTTCCTTGGGAAAGACAGATGCAATGTATTTATTTCGTACCTCCGCCATGCCCACTGCCTCCCACTGCTACTAATTCGTTATAATCTGGGCCAGTGGTGCAATGGATAACGCATTAGGTTCGATTCCGACCTGGCTTGGATTTTTTAATGCAAAATTTTATGGCATTCAATACCTTGCAAGCTGTCCTACTTGGTGGTGCTGCCTGGCTCCATACCTGGTAAGTGCCTTCTCAGTGCAGCAAGCAGTGCATCAGTGTCATAATCTAAAGGGCTTGAATTCAATCTTCAGCGAAGGCATCAAGGATTACGAAGCTTTTTTTCCATCTCTCACCTCATCTTTCCATCTTTGCTGCATAGCAAAATCAAGAACTTTTGCTTACTGCAGCACATCAAAAGATTTGCTGCCCCTTGATCTCTCTGTACCCAAACACACAGTGAAGTTTAGGAAGTCCATGGGCGATGGACTCACTGACAACACTCTTGTTTCTGTATAATTGCCCCAAGACAAACGGTGAGTGGAGAATATAATCAACGATCCCGCTACTTCTCACAGGCCAAGTGAGCGCTCCACCAGTTGAGCTAATTCCTCGTTTGCTGTTTGTAAATCGCCCCTCACAGTTCCTGCCTCACACTCGCCTTCAAGCTGCTCCAAGACCAGCAGAGAAATCTTGCCTTGGGTTGCCGCTCCCTGAATATATTAAATACTTTGCTCCAATCGGCGGTATCGAGCATCAGCAAGTGAGGAACAGCAGAACGGGAAGCCACAGTAATCATGAGTGATGCTGAGAAGAGCCCGAGCCTGCGGAAGGAAGACGAGGTCACCGGAAAGCAACAGCCGCCCGAGCTCGAGGAGCAGCGAGAGCCCTGACTGACTGACTGATCGAAGACCATTTTGCCTGAAATTGAGGGCGATTTGAAGTGTTGCTGCTCAAAGGCACTCCCTGCTGGTGAGCAGAGGGAAATGCTCGAGTGAAACAGCCGTGCTCGGACAGACACAGAAAGCTTTCACGTTTGAGAAAGGAAAAGAGGCGTCCTGTGCCTGAGTGGCAACATGTTAATCTGTGAGCTGCCTGTGAAGTTCAGAGAGTGACCTTGAGGTAATTGCTGCTTGTTCCAAAATCACACTCACTCCTTCGAGCCGGAATTGAACCAGCGACCTAAGGATGACTTTATTTTGTTTTATTCACTACAGTCCTCCGCTCCACCAGCTGAGCTATCGAAGGGAAGTGATAAACAGTGCTGTCTTTGGTGATTGTTCACCGTGCGCCTGTTGACACGTTCAGACTCGTGGAGTCCGGTGCTGATCGAAGACTTCTTTTGCCTGAAAGCGAGAGCTGAGTGTTTTGAAGTATTGCTGCTCAAAAGCGCTCCCTGCTGGTGAGCAGAGGCAGAGCAGCCTTGTTTGGGCAGACACAGAAAGTTTTCAGGTTTGAGAAAGGAAAAGAGACGTCCTGTGCCTTCATGGCAACATGTTAATCTGTGAGGTGCCTGTAAAGTTCAGAGAGCGACCTTGAACTAATTGCTGCTTATTGCAAAATCACGTGTTCTCCTTCGAGCAGGAATTGAACAAATGACGGAAGGATGACTTTGTCTTATTTTCCACGACAGTCTTGTCGCTCGACCAGCTGAGGTATCGAAGGGAAGCGGCAAAAATGTTTCACTTTGGTGATTGTTCACCGTGCACCTTTGACACACCCGGACTCGTGGATTCCAGTGCTCATGACTGAGGCTGACTCGGGACCTGCTCATACCGCAGTGCTGTGGGAGTGGGAGCTGCTCCGTGTTCTCCACAGCCTGGGCCAGTGACACAATGAATAATGGGACTGATTATTGATCTGGAGATTGTGGGTTCAAGTTTACGGAGGGTGTAAAGTGGAAGGCCGGGCCTGGAGAGCATTGGAATAGTCGAGTCTGGAGGTAAACAAAGGCACGGATGAGGGTTTCAGCAGCAGAACTTCATTCTGGAAGTTGGGATTTGTTTCTGCTGATGTTAATAACCGCTATAACTGGGCTGAAATTCAATATTCTGGATCGATGTCAAATAAGTCAACTTTGTTTCAAACAGAATGGGTCAATTACTTGATGAATTCAAGATAAGAGACTAATTGATGTCCTCATTACCGATTATTCTGCCTTTTCTCCTTTCTCACTGTAGATTATTTCAGTTCTCATACCTTCAATTACTCTCATGGCCAAGTCCCAGCTCCCCGGTCCTTCCCGAGTGCCTCTCCCAGCCTTGGGATCCAGGGAAGGTATCAGTAATGTACCCGGGATCACTAAACACAAAACCCAGTCTGTGAATCACTTTCAGCTACTGGACTTATCGTGTGTCCCACAGCATCTCTCTCACCTTCGATGTGTGAATAGAGCATCAGGCCTGGGAATCTCGTCTTAAATTTAAATACACTCAGCAAATGTATTTAACTAAATACAAACAAGTAAACACATCACGGCCCAATAATCCAGCACTAAATTCAAAGGAGTAAGTCTGTTATCAAACTCCTTGAGTGGACAGAATAAAGAAAAATCCCAACTCTACGATCCCCTCGAATCCTTTGCAAATTCCTTACAAATCTTGACAATAATCAACAAGTCTAATTGAATGTTGACCTTTATCTTGAGTGGGGTTGGAATACAGAAGTGATGCTTCAGTTGTAATGAACCTTGGTCAGACCCCACCTGGAGAACTGGGCACCGAACCGAGGGAGAGATAAATCGGCCTTAGAAAAGGTACAGTGCAGATTCACCAGAATGATGCCGGGGTTAAAAGGGTTAAATTATGAAGATAGGTGGCATAAACTTGGTTTTTATTCCCATGAGTTTAGAACATTGAGATGTGATCTCATCGAGATGTTTAAAATAATAAAGGGATTCAATAAGGTAGATACAGAGAAATGATTTCTTCTGGAGGGGAATCCAGAACAAGAGCGCATAAGAAATAAGAGCAGGAGTGGGCCATACGGCCCCTCGAGCCTGCTCTGCCATTCAGTAAGGACATGGCTGATCTTCTACCTTAACTCCACTTTCCTGCCTGATTCCTTGATTCACTTGGTGTCCAAAAATCTCTCGATCTCAGTCTTGAATATATTCAATGACTGAGCATCCACAGCCCTCTGGGGTAGAGAATTCCAAATATTCGCAACCCTCTGAGTGAAGAAATGTTTCCTTATCTCAGTCCTAAATGGCCGAACCCTTATCCTGAGACTATGCCCCCGAGTTCTCGACTCTGCAGCCAGGGGAAACAGCCTCTCAGCAACTACCCTGTCAAGCCCTCCAAGAATTTTAGGTGTTTCAATGAGATCACCTCTCATTCTTCAAAACTCCAGAGAATATAGAGCCATTCTGCTCACTCTCTCATACAACAACCCTCTCATCCCAGGAAATAATCCAGTGAACCTTCGTTGCACCCCCTCTAATCAAGTATATCCTTCCTCCGGTAAGGAGACCAAAACTGTACACAGTGTTCCAGGTGTGGTCTCACCAAAGCCCGATATAATTGCAGCAAGACTTCCTTACTCTTATACTCCAACCCCCTTGCAATAAAGGCCAACATACCATTTGCTTTCTTAATTGTTTGCTGTACGTGGATATTAACTTTCTGTGATCCGTGTACAAGGACACCCAAATCTCTGTGAACAACAACATTTCATAGTCTCTCACCTTTTACAAATATTCTGCTTTTCTATTCTTCCTACCAAAGTGAAAAAATTCACATTTCCCCACATTATACTCCATCTGCCACCTTCTTCATATTCTTACAATTCGAGCTCGGTCATTTAAGAGCAAAATAAGGTGGCAAATTTTCAAACAGAGGGTGGTGGAAATTACAAACTCACTTCCCCGAAAGGCTGTGGATGCTGGGGCTCGATTGAAATTTTCAATATTGAGATTGATAGATTTGTGTTGTGTGAGGGTTGAAAGAGACATGGAGCAAAGAAGAGTAAATGGAGTTGTGGCACAGATTAGTCCCAATCAACTTGAATGGCAGAGCAGGCTTGAGGGGCGAAATGGCTAATTCCAGTTCCTGAACCCAGTCACTGACACCAATCACCTCCTGCCTGATAAAAACCAACCCCACACTCACTGACACCAATCTCCTCCACTCTGATATAAACCAATCCCACAGTCACTGACACCAATCTCCTCCTGTCTGATATAAACCAACCCCACAGTCACTGACACCAATCTCCTCCTGTCTGATATAAACCAACCCCACAGTCACTGACACCAATCTCCTCCTGTCTGATATAAACCAAACCCACAGTCACTGACACCAATCTCCTCCACTCTGATATAAACCAATCCCACAGTCACTGACACCAATCTCCTCCACTCTGATATAAACCAAACCCACAGTCACTGACACCAATCTCCTCCTGTCTGATATAAACCAACCCCACAGTCACTGACACCAATCTCCTCCTGTCTGATATAAACCAATCCCACAGTCACTGACACCAATCTCCTCCACTCTGATATAAACCAACCCCACACTCACTGACACCAATCTCCTCCACTCTGATATAAACCAACCCCACAGTCACTGACACCAATCTCCTCCACTCTGATATAAACCAACCCCACAGTCACTGACACCAATCTCCTCCACTCTGATATAAACCAACCCACAGTCACTGACACCAATCTCCTCCTGTCTGATATAAACCAACCCCACAGTCACTGACACCAATCTCCTCCACTCTGATATAAACCAACCCCACAGTCACTGACACCAATCTCACTGAATGGTGGAACAGGATCGAGGGGCTGAATGGCCGACTCCTGTTCCTAATGTTCCGCTGTCACACTGAAGTTGCTAACATTCCTCTTCACAGTTCTTAATGCTCCCGATCTTGGTGTTGTCAGGAAATGTTGATCTTATGCCCTTGTACCCAAGCCCAGGTCATTGCTCTGTATTGAGAAGAGCAATGGTCCCAACACTGCCCCTGGGGGACACCACTGTTTACATCCCCACAGTCTGAAAAACATCCATTAACCAATACTCTGCCCATTATCCAACTTCCCATCCACACTGACCCACTCCCTGTAATACCGTGAGCTTTAATCTGATCAACGTTCCCCTCCAAGTCACACACCATCCCGACTTGGAAATATATCGCCGTTCCTTCATTGTCGCTGGGTCAAAATCCTGGAATTCCCTTCCTAACAGCACTGTGGGAGAACCGTCACCACACGGACTGCAGCGGTTCAAGAAGGCGGCTCACCACCACCTTCTCGAGGGCAATTAGGGATGGGCAATAAATGCTGGCCTCACCAGCGACGCCCACATCCCGTGAACGAATAAAAAAAAACAAACAAGCCTCCTGTCCGGCATCTTATCAAACACTTTTTAACAATCCATCTTCACAACATCCATTGCATTTTATCGCTACACTGTGTTATTTCCTCCAATATTCCCTGCTGTCTGTCCTGAATTAATCCAATTTATCTCAACACTGTGTTATTTCCTCCAATAATCCCTGCTGTCTGTCCTGAATTAATCCATTTTATCCCTACACTGTGTTATTTCCTCCAATATTCCCTGCTGTCTGTCCTGAATTAATCCATTTTATCCCTACACTGTGTTATTTCCTCCAATATTCCATGCTGTCTGTCCTGAATTAATCCATTTTATCACCACACTGTGTTATTTCCTCCAATATTCCCTGCTGTCTGTCCTGAATTAATCCATTTTATTACCACACTGTGTTATTTCCTCCAATATTCCCTGCTGTCTGTCCTGAATTAATCCATTTTATCCCTACACTGTGTTATTCCCTCCAATAATCCCTGCTGTCTGTCCTGAATTAATCCATTTTATCCCTACACTGTGTTATTTCCTCCAATAATCCCCGCTGTCTGTCCTGAATTAATCCATTTTATCACTACACTGTGTTATTTCCTCCAATATTCCCTGCTGTCTGTCCTGAATTAATCCATTTTATCCCTACACTGTGTTATTCCCTCCAATAATCCCTGCTGTCTGTCCTGAATTAATCCATTTTATCCCGACACTGTGTTATTCCCTCCAATAATCCCTGCTGTCTGTCCTGAATTAATCCATTTTATCCCAACACTGTGTTATTTCCTCCAATAATCCCTGCTGTCTGTCCTGAATTAATCCATTTTATCACTACACTGTGTTATTTCCTCCAATATTCCCTGCTGTCTGTCCTGAATTAATCCATTTTATCCCTACACTGTGTTATTCCCTCCAATATTCCCTGCTGTCTGTCCTGAATTAATCCATTTTATCCCTACACCGTGTTATTTCCTCCAATATTCCCTGCTGTCTGTCCTGAATTAATCCATTTTATCCCTACACTGTGTTATTTCCTCCAATAATCCCTGCTGTCTGTCCTGAATTAATCCATTTTATCACTACACTGTGTTATTTCCTCCAATATTCCCTGCTGTCTGTCCTGAATTAATCCATTTTATCCCTACACCGTGTTATTTCCTCCAATATTCCCTGCTGTCTGTCCTGAATTAATCCATTTTATCCCTACACTGTGTTATTTCCTCCAATATTCCCTGCTGTCTGTCCTGAATTAATCCATTTTATCCCTACACTGTGTTATTTCCTCCAATATTCCCTGCTGTCTGTCCTGAATTAATCCATTTTATCCCTACACTGTGTTATTCCCTCCAATAATCCCTGCTGTCTGTCCTGAATTAATCCATTTTATCCCTACACTGTGTTATTCCCTCCAATAATCCCTGCTGTCTGTCCTGAATTAATCCATTTTATCCCGACACTGTGTTATTCCCTCAAATAATCCCTGCTGTCTGTCCTGAATTAATCCATTTTATCCCTACACTGTGTTATTTCCTCCAATATTCCCTGCTGTCTGTCCTGAATTAATCCATTTTATCCCTACACTGTGTTATTTCCTCCAATATTCCCTGCTGTCTGTCCTGAATTAATCCATTTTATCCCTACACTGTGTTATTTCCTCCAATATTCCCTGCTGTCTGTCCTGAATTAATCCATTTTATGCCTACACTGTGTTATTTCCTCCAATATTCCCTGCTGTCTGTCCTGAATTAATCCATTTTATCCCTACACTGTGTTATTCCCTCCAATAATCCCTGCTGTCTGTCCTGAATTAATCCATTTTATCCCGACACTGTGTTATTCCCTCCAATAATCCCTGCTGTCTGTCCTGAATTAATCCATTTTATCCCTACACTGTGTTATTTCCTCCAATATTCCCTGCTGTCTGTCCTGAATTAATCCATTTTATCCCTACACTGTGTTATTTCCTCCAATATTCCCTGCTGTCTGTCCTGAATTAATCCATTTTATCCCTACACTGTGTTATTTCCTCCAATATTCCCTGCTGTCTGTCCTGAATTAATCCATTTTATCCCTACACTGTGTTATTCCCTCCAATAATCCCTGCTGTCTGTCCTGAATTAATCCATTTTATCCCTACACTGTGTTATTCCCTCCAATAATCCCTGCTGTCTGTCCTGAATTAATCCATTTTATCCCTACACTGTGTTATTCCCTCCAATAATCCCTGCTGTCTGTCCTGAATTAATCCATTTTATCCCTACACTGTGTTATTTCCTCAAATAATCCCTGCTGTCTGTCCTGAATTAATCCATTTTATCCCTACACTGTGTTATTCCCTCCAATAATCCCTGCTGTCTGTCCTGAATTAATCCATTTTATCCCTACACTGTGTTATTCCCTCCAATATTCCCTACTGTCTGTCCTGAATTAATCCATTTTATCCCTACACTGTGTTATTTCCTCCAATAATCCCTGCTGTCTGTCCTGAATTAATCCATTTTATCCCTACACTGTGTTATTTCCTCCAATATTCCCTGCTGTCTGTCCTGAATTAATCCATTTTATCCCTACACTGTGTTATTTCCTCCAATAATCCCTGCTGTCTGTCCTGAATTAATCCATTTTATCCCTACACTGTGTTATTTCCTCCAATATTCCCTGCTGTCTGTCCTGAATTAATCCATTTTATCCCTACACTGTGTTATTTCCTCCAATATTCCCTGCTGTCTGTCCTGAATTAATCCATTTTATCCCTACACTGTGTTATTCCCTCCAATATTCCCTCCTCTTTGTCCTTTATTAAAGTCCAGTTTTTTCCCTCGAGTTTGACATCAATCAGGTTTAAAATTGATGCAGAGTTTCAGCCAATGAGGGAGATCCGGGCTCAGCCCCGCCCACTCGGTGCCGCAAGTCCCGCCCCTCACCCACTCCCATTGGTTGGAGGACCAACCGCCCGCTCCGTCCTCCAGCCCCTCTCCGCTCTTCCTATTGGTCCGGAGCTCCCGTCAATCACCCGGGCAGTGTGAGCTGAGCATGCGCGGCGGGCGGGGAGTGAGGCCGAGATCGTGTCGGCAACAGGTGAGAGATGGGCGGGGGGAGCGGGTTAATAAACCCCGGGGGAGGGGGCGGGGACTTCACAAACCCCGAGTGCGGCCCCGGGCCCGAATATCAAACAGTGAACATTCTCCTCTCTCTCTCTGCACTCCGGGGGCTCCGGTTTAGATCAGACCCGAAACTCAACACACGGCCCGCGGCCTCCGAGCATGCGCAGTGTCAGCGTCAAACCTCGTGACTCATCGAATCAGGGAGCGTCTGTAAATGAAGGAGAATTGGTGATCGGTCAGGGAGCGTCTGTAAATGAAGGAGAAATGGTGATCGGTCGGGGAGCGTCTGTAAATGAAGGAGAAATGGTGATCAGTCAGGGAGCGTCTGTAAATGAAGGAGAAATGGTGATCGGTCAGGGAGCGTCTGTAAATGAAGGAGAAATGGGGATCGGTCAGGGAGCGTCTGTAAATGAAGGAGAAATGGTGATCAGTCAGGGAGCGTCTGTAAATGAAGGAGAAATGGAGATCGGTCAGGGAGCGTCTGTAAATGAAGGAGAAATGGAGATCGGTCAGGGAGCGTCTGTAAATGAAGGAGAAATGGTGATCAGTCAGGGAGCGTCTGTAAATGAAGGAGAAATGGTGATCGGTCAGGGAGCGTCTGTAAATGAAGGAGAAACGGTGATCAGTCAGGGAGCGTCTGTAAATGAAGTAGAAATGGTGATCGGTCAGGGAGCGTCTGTAAATGAAGGAGAAATGGTGATCGGTCAGGGAGCGTCTGTAAATGAAGGAGAAATGGTGATCGGTCAGGGAGCGTCTGTAAATGCAGGAGAAATGGTGATCGGTCAGGGAGCGTCTGTAAATGAAGGAGAAATGGTGATCGGTCAGGGAGCGTCTGTAAATGAAGGAGAAATGGTGATCGGTCAGGGAGCGTCTGTAAATGAAGGAGAAATGGTGATCGGTCAGGGAGCGTCTGTAAATGAAGTAGAAATGGTGATCGGTCCGGGAGTGTCTGTCAATGAAGGAGAAATGGGAGGGAGGGAGCTCTGGGCTCTTGCTGTGCCTTTTTAATCCCTTGCTTTAATCAATTCCCTCTCTCTCTCTCTCTCTCTCTCTCCTCAGGAATCTTTTCGATGAAATGCTGCAAGGTGATGATCCAGAAAGAGACATTTTGTGAGAAGGAGGAGGAGGAATCCTGGGCCAAGAATCGTTCTCTCCGCTGGGGACCGACTGACTGAGACCTTCACCGCAGCCTGGACCCGATGGGGGTCACGTGAGTAATGTCTGTCTGTTACCCCGGGGGTTAATTCCTTCTCAGAGCCCCTGGGTTTTAAACAGGAGGGTGGAGATCACACAGGGAGGGGGGAAGAGATCGAACAGGGAGGGGGGAAGAGATAGAACAGGGAGGGGGGAAGAGATCGAACAGGGAGCGGGGAAGAGATCGAACAGGGAGGGGGAAGAGATCGAACAGGGAGCGGGGAAGAGATCGAACAGGGAGGGGGGAAGAGATCGAACAGGGAGCGGGGAAGAGATCGAACAGGGAGCGGGGAAGAGATCGAACAGGGAGCGGGGAAGAGATCGAACAGGGAGCGGGGAAGAGATCGAACAGGGAGCGGGGAAGAGATCGAACAGGGAGGGGGGAAGAGATCGAACAGGGAGGGGGGAAGAGATCGAACAGGGAGCGGGGAAGAGATCGAACAGGGAGGGGGGAAGAGATCGAACAGGGAACGGGGAAGAGATCGAACAGGGAGCGGGGAAGAGATCGAACAGGGAGGGGGGAAGAGATCGAACAGGGAGCGGGGAAGAGATCGAACAGGGAGGGGGGGGAAGAGATCGAACAGGGAGCGGGGAAGAGATCGAACAGGGAGGGGGGAAGAGATCGAACAGGGAGGGGGGGAAGAGATCGAACAGGGAGGGGGGAAGAGATCGAACAGGGAGGGGGGAAGAGATCGAACAGGGAGCGGGGAAGAGATCGAACAGGGAGGGGGGAAGAGATCGAACAGGGAGGGGGGGAAGAGATCGAACAGGGAGGGGGGAAGAGATCGAACAGGGAGGGGGGAAGAGATCGAACAGGGAGCGGGGAAGAGATCGAACAGGGAGGGGGGAAGAGATTGAGTGCAGATTTGAAGCAGCCAGTTTCAGCATCTTCAGGGGAGGAGGGAGAGGGAGGGGGACCAGTGAGTGTAGAACTGAACCCAGTCAGAGTCAGCACCTTCAGAGAATGGAGAACACTCCGAGCACATTGTAAATGTTGTGCTCGGTTTGGATTTCAGCACAGGGAAGAGGGAGAGTGTGTGGGATGGGGATTTACAGCTTTGGGGAAAAAACGGAGGAAAGAATGTTCCATAGAAATTCGAATTGTTTGTTCTGAATTTCTATCCTGTACTTACAGTGATGACTTTTGTAAACTCCTTTTACAGGGTACTAGAAGGGGAGGATTTGCTGACGGGAATCACAAACTGCCAGTGTGTGTGACCTGTGAGTTGTGGGTGTGCGGCTTGCAACAGTGGTAATGTGTGAGGGTGAGAGGAAGCATCTGATTGAAAGAGTTTATTGTGAGGTGGGAGATGGGGGCCCCCCCTTGCTGGTGAGAAGCCATTAAACAGCCCAGAGAGGCCTGGCTGCTCGCAGGAATCGGGTAAATCACCAGGCAGGACCAATCCACTCTCTGCCTCTCTCCCCCTCTCTCTCTGTCTTTTCCCCTCTCTCTCTGTCTTTTCCCCTCTCTCTCTGTCTTTTCCCCTCTCTCTGTCTTTTCCCCTCTCTCTCTGTCTTTTCCCCTCTCTCTCTGTCTTTTCCCCTCTCTCTCTGTCTTTTCCCCTCTCTCTGTCTTTTCCCCTCTCTCTCTGTCTTTTCCCCTCTCTCTCTGTCTTTTCCCCTCTCTCTCTGTCTTTTCCCCTCTCTCTCTGTCTTTTCCCCTCTCTCTCTGTCCTTTCCCCTCTCTCTCTGTCTTTTCCCCTCTCTCTCTGTCTTTTCCCCTCTCTCTCTGTCTTTTCCCCTCTCTCTCTGTCTTTTCCCCTCTCTCTCTGTCTTTTCCCCTCTCTCTCTGTCTTTTCCCCTCTCTCTCTGTCTTTTCCCCTCTCTCTCTGTCTTTTCCCCTCTCTCTCTGTCTTTTCCCCTCTCTCTCTGTCTTTTCCCCTCTCTCTCTGTCTTTTCCCCTCTCTCTCTGTCTTTTCCCCTCTCTCTCTGTCTTTTCCCCTCTCTCTCTGTCTTTTCCCCTCTCTCTCTGTCTTTTCCCCTCTCTCTCTCTGTCGCTCTGTCTCTGTCCCTCTGCCCCTCACCTCCTCTCTCTCTCTCTCTCTCCCTTGCTCTCTCTGTCTTTTTCTCTCTCTGTCCCCCTTTCTCCCTCTGCCTCTCGCCTCCTCCCTCTCTCGCCCTCTCTCTGTCTTTTGCTCTCTCTCTGTCCCTCTCTCTCTCTGACTCTCTCCCCACTCTGACTCTCTCCCCGTTCTGCCTTTCTTTCTCTCTCACTTTCTCTCCCCTTCTCTCTCGCTGCCTCTCGCCCCCTCTCTCTGTGCTTTTCTCTCTCTCTGCCACTCTCTCTCTCTCTGTTGTCTCTCTGAATTTCTCTTGATTGAAAAGTTCTCCGGTACTGTACGGCCGGTGTGTGTCTCAGTGTCAGCTCCTGTACATGTACAGCACACAGTGGGTAAAAGGGAACGATTCACTCCTGTCTGGTACTGTACGGCTCGTGTGTGTCTCAGTGTCAGCTCCTGTACATGTACAGTACACAGTGGGTAAAAGGAAACGATTCACTCCTGTCTGGTACTGTACGGCTCGTGTGTGTCTCAGTGTGAGCTCCTGTACATGTACAGTACACAGTGGTAAATGGGAACGATTCACTGAGAGATTGCAATGTTGAGTGTAACGGTTATTTGAGGGGTTCAGTCCCTAAACGGGCTGTGTTTTGACAGACACTTTTTAAAGTAAGGAGTTGAGTTTCGTTTAGGGAGGTGGGTACAATCCGTGTCTGGGACTCACTGGCCCTGTGAAATATTGAATTTTGCTCACAATATGGTGTGTTTGGATTAATAGGGGACAAGGTTTAACTGCACTGGGCTGGATTGTTTTTATAAATCTCTCATTGACTGGGTCTTTCAGACCAGGATGGGAGCTGCTTCTCTCTCTCTCTCTCTCTCTCTCTGTAAACACCCTGAGGCAGTGAAACACTCTCTGACAAACTGTTCACAGGAACCAACCCATCAGACATGGGGAATATACAAATACCTGGGACTGGAAATGAGCCTCCCACCAACAGAGCAGAGAGAAGGAGGATTTCATCACACCTTCAAGATCTGGATCTGTTGTCAAATGTAAAGAATCTTACAACACCAGGTTATAGTCTAACAATTGTCAACCCCAGTCCATCACCAGCATCTCCACATCATGGATCTGTTGTGTCTTTGGAGCAGGTTCTGGTTAATTTTACTGCTTTAAAGTTATGTTATGGGACCAGTGAGACTCACACACACACACACACACACACACACACACACAGTACAGTCAGGAGACACGTGGTCCTTGTACAGACATTGGGTTTGAATTGAGCTGAGCTGTGCCACAAATGAATATGGGATTAAAATCTCAAATTCCAATCAGTTTGCTCCCGAGCTTCCCCATGTGTCTGTGTGGTTCCATTACAATACAATTTCACATGGGGGCCCAAAATGGCTTCGGAATTAACACGATTTCTTTCTGAGTTGTCAGTGACCTTTTCAAAAATTAAACTTCAAACTAAGAAAACATTTGGAGGCTGTTTTCACATTTGGGCTCTCTGGGTGCTGCAGGACGCTCCCTGAAAGTGCTTTTAATTTCAATTAAGACCCGAGATATGTCACATTGTCAGCCTCTGAATAATAGTTTGATCCACTTTGTGTTATTTCTGAAAAGTTGCACTTGCAATGAACGAAGGGAGGAATTTGGGCTCGAACAGATGGTGATATTCTGGCATGACGGAGCTGGGCAGAGATGAGCGATTGGGTCCACAGCATTCCTGCCCTCCCCACCATCTAATTTAACTTATATTTTTGTATTGCTAGAAACAGCATGTAAGGGGTTAACTCCTGATACCATATAAAGTTTGTTCCTGTGTGTCTCAGTGTCAGCTCATGAGAAAAAGACAGAGAGAGGGAGAGAGAGACAGAGAAAAAGGCAGAGAGAGGGGGAGAGAGGCAGAGAGAGAGAAAAGGACAGGGAGACAAGGGGAGAGAGGCAGAGAGAGCGTGGCAGAGAGAGGGGGGAAACATATCAAAGTTTGCAGATGATACAAAGATGGGAGGGAAAGTAGAGAGTGAGGAGGACATAAAACACCTACAAGGGGATATAGACAGGCTGGGTGAGTGGGCGGAGATTTGGCAGATGCAATACAAATGTGAGGTTATGCACTTTGGCAGGAAAAATCAGAGAGCAAGTTATTATCTTAATGGCGAGAAACTGGAAAGTACTGCAGTACAAAGGGATCTGGGGGTCCTAGTGCAAGAAAATCAAAAAGTTAGTATGCAGGTGCAGCAGGTGATCAAGAAGGCCAACGGAATGTTGGCTTTTATTGCTTGGGGGATAGAAGACAAAAACAGGGAGGTATTGCTGCAGTTATATAAGGTATTGGTGAGACCGCACCTGGAATACTGCATACAGTTTTGGTCTCCATACTTAAGAAAAGACATACTTTCTCTCGAGGCAGTACAAAGAAGGTTCACTCGGTTAATCCCGGGGATGAGGGGGTGGACATATGAGGAGAGGTTGAGTAGATTGGGACTCTACTCATTGGAGTTCAGAAGAATGAGAGGCGATCTTATTGAAACATATAAGATTGTGAAGGGGCTTGATCGGGTGGATGCGGTAAGGATGTTCCCAAGGATGGGTGAAACTAGAACTAGGGGGCATAATCTTAGAATAAGGGGCTGCTCTTTCAAAACTGAGATGAGGAGAAACTTCTTCACTCAGAGGGTAGTAGGTCTGTGGAATTTGCTGCCCCAGGAAGCTGTGGAAGCTACATCATTAGATAAATTTAAAACAGAAATAGACAGTTTCCTAGAAGTAAAGGGAATTAGGGGTTACGGGGAGCGGGCAGGAAATTGGATGTGAATTTAGATTTGAGGTTAGGATCAGATCAGCCATGATCTTATTGAATGGCGGAGCAGGCTCGAGGGGCCGATTGGCCTACTCCTGCTCCTATTTCTTATGTTCTTATGGAGAGGGACAGAGAGACAGAGAAAAAGATGGAGAGATAGAGAAAGACAGGGAGAGAAAAAGACAGAGGGTGAGGGGGAGAGAGAGAGAATAAGACAGACAGAGAGAGAAAGAAAATTACAGACCGGGGAGAGAGGCAGAGAGAGAGAAAGGGACTGGGGGAGAGAAAAAGACAGAGACATGGGGCCAGAGAGAGAGAGGGAAAGAATCAGAGAGAGAAAGAGGCAAAGAGATGGTGAGAGAGGCAGAGAGAGAGAGAGAGAGTGAAGGGGATAGAAAGAGAGATGGGAGAGAGACAGATAAAAAGGCAGAGGGGGAGAGAGGCTGAGAGAGAGAGAGAGAGAGGGACAGAGAGAAAAAGACAGAGAGAGGGAGAAGAGAGAGAGAGGGACTCCCTGCCAGAAAGTGGGACATGTGTCAGTGAGGGTCCTGCAGGGTGTTTGGGTGATGTGCCTGTCATGGTAGAATAGCTGCCAATGTGTGTGACCTGTGAGTTGTGGGTGTGCGGCTTGCAACAGTGGTAATGTGTGAGGGTGAGAGGAAGCATCTGATTGAAAGAGTTTATTGAGAGGTGGGAGATGGGGGCCCCCCCTTGCTGGTGAGAAGCCATTAAACAGCCCAGAGAGGCCTGGCTGCTCACGGGAATCGGGTAAATCACCAGGCAGTACCAATCCACTCTCTGCCTCTCTCCCCATCTCTCTCTGTCCCTCTCAGAGACCGTGTCTCAGTGTCAGCTCCTGTACATGTACAGCACACAGTGGGTAAAAGGGAACGATTCACTCCTGTCTGGTACTGTACGGCCCGTGTGTGTCTCAGTGTCAGAGGTTATGAGAGGCCGAGAGGGGGAGAGAGAGAGAGAGAGAGAGGCGGGGGGGAGAGAGGCCAAGACAGAGAGAGGGTGACAGATAAAGAGAGAGAGAAAGACAGACAGAGGGGGAGA
Organism: Heptranchias perlo; assembly: GCF_035084215.1. NCBI lineage: Eukaryota > Metazoa > Chordata > Chondrichthyes > Hexanchiformes > Hexanchidae > Heptranchias > Heptranchias perlo. Next base: position 81,808 of record NW_027139845.1, read on the forward strand.
GAGAGGGACAGAGAGAGAGATAGGGAGAGAGACAGAGAGAGTAAAAAAACAGAGGGAGAGGGGGAGATAGGCAGAGAGAAAGCAACGGGGACAGATAGATAGAGAGAAAAACAGAGAGAGGAGAAAGAGAGCGAGAATGATGGAGAGAGAGTAGGGGGAGAGAGAGAGGGGAAGGAGAGCCTTTGAGAGAGGATGATGGGAGAGAGAGATAGAGAGAGAAAAAGGCAGACAGAGGGGGAGAGGCAAAGCAGAGGGAGAGGTATAGAGAGACAGAAAAAGGCAGAGATGGGGAGAGAGTGACCGAGAGAGAGAGTGACCGAGAGAGAGAGTGACCGAGAGAGAGAGTGACCCGAGAGAGAGAGTGACCGAGAGAGAGAGTGACCGAGAGAGAGAGTGACGAGAGAGAGAGTGACCGAGAGAGAGAGTGACCGAGAGAGAGAGTGACCGAGAGAGAGAGTGACCGAGAGAGAGAGTGACCGAGAGAGAGAGTGACCGAGAGAGAGAGTGACCGAGAGAGAGAGTGACCGAGAGAGAGAGTGACCGAGAGAGAGAGTGACCGAGAGAGAGAGTGACCGAGAGAGAGAGTGACCGAGAGAGAGAGTGACCGAGAGAGAGAGTGACCGAGAGAGACGAGGGTGACCGAGGGGTAGGGAGAGGGGAGGGGGAGGGGGGAGAGGGGGGGGAGAGAGAGAGAGAGAGAGACGGTCTCCTGCCAGAAAGTGGACGTGTGTCGGTGAGGGTCCTGCAGGGTGTTTGGGTGATGTGCCTGTCATGGTTGAATAGCTGCCAGTGTGTGTGTGACCTGTGGGTTGTGGGTGTGCGGCTTGCAACAGTGGTAATGTGTGAGGGTGAGAGGAAGCATCTGATTGAAAGAGTTTATTGTGAGGTGGGAGATGGGGGCCCCCCATTGCTGGTGAGAAGCCATGAAACAGCCCAGAGAGGCCTGGCTGCTCGCGGGAATCGGGTAAATCACCAGGCAGGGACCAATCCACTCTCTGCCTCTCTCCCATCTCTCTCTGCCTCTCTCCCCCTCACTCTCTGCCTCTCTCCCCCTCACTCTCTGCCTCTCTCCCCCTCACTCTCTGCCTCTCTCCCCCTCACTCTCTGCCTCTCTCCCCCTCACTCTCTGCTCTCTCCCCCTCACTCTCTGCCTCTCTCCCCCTCACTCTCTGCCTCTCTCCCCCTCACTCTCTGTTCCTGTCTTCTCTTCTGTCTGTCCTTCTTTCTCTGTCTTTTTCTCTCTCTCTGTCCCCCTCTCTCTCTCTGCTCTTCGCCTCCTCTCTCCTCTCCCTCGCTCTCTCTGCTTTTTCTCTCTGTCTGTCCCCCTCTCTCCCTCTGCCTCTCGCCTCCTCTCTCTCTCCCCCTCTCTCTCTCTCTCTCTGCCCCTCTCTCTGTTGTCTCTGAATTTCTCTTGATTGAAAAGTACTCCGGTACTGTACGGCCCGTGTGTGTCTCTGTGTCAACTCCTGTACGTGTACAGTACACAGTGGGTAAAAGGGAACGATTCACTCCTGTCTGGTACTGTACGGCCCCGTGTGTGTCTCAGTGTCAGAGGTTGTTAGAGGCCGAGGGGGAGAGAGAGGGAAAGAGAGAGAGGGTCAGGGGGAGAAAAAAAGACAGAGAGGGGGAGAGAGAGAGAGAGAGAGGGGAGGGGGGTGGGGAAAGACAGACAGAGAGAAAGAGAGAGAAAGAGAGAAAAAGAGAGAGAGAGAGAGAGAAAAGAGGGAGAGTGAAGGGGGTGAGGGAGAGTGAGAGAGGGGGGACAGAGAGAGAAAAAGACAGAGAGAAGGGGAGAGAGAGAGAGAGAACGGTGTCCTGCCAGAAAGCGGGACGTGTGTCGGTGAGGGTCCTGCAGGGTGTTTGGGTCACGGGGGGAGGGGGGGGAGACAGGGCTGAGGGTGGGGGGGGACTCGGTTTGGGGTGAGGGAAGAGGGGGAGACAGGCTGAGGGTGGGGGGGGGACTCGGTTTGGGGTGAGGGAAGAGGGGGAGACAGGCTGAGGGTGGGGGGGACTCGGTTTGGGGTGAAGGGAAGAGGGGGAGACAGGCTGAGGGTGGGGGGGACTTCGGTTTGGGGGTGAGGGAAGAGGGGGAGACAGGCTGAGGGTGGGGGGGACTCGGTTTGGGGTGAGGGAAGAGGGGGGAGACTGGCTGAGGGTGGGGGGGACTCGGTTTGGGGTGAGGGAAGAGGGGGAGACAGGCTGAGGGTGGGGGGGGACTCGGTTTGGGGTGAGGGAAGAGGGGGAGACAGGCTGAGGGTGGGGGGGGACTCGTTTGGGGGTGAGGGAAGAGGGGGAGACAGGCTGAGGGTGGGGGGACTCGGTTTGGGGGTGAGGGAAGAGGGGGAGACAGGCTGAGGGTGGGGGGGACTCGGTTTGGGGTGAGGGAAGAGGGGGAGACAGGCTGAGGGTGGGGGGGGACTCGGTTTGGGGTGAGGAAGAGGGGGAGACAGGCTGAGGGTGGGGGGGACTCGGTTTGGGGTGAGGGAAGAGGGGGAGACAGGCTGAGGGTGGGGGACTCGGTTTGGGGTGAGGGAAGAGGGGGGAGACAGGCTGTGAGGGTTTCAAATCAGTAAAATAGGTCCTTGAAATGTGGCTCATTCCAGCAGACAGGTCTCCTGGTCAAACCAGTCCTGCCCTGGGCTGTCCTGGATTAACATGAGAATGGACAGGTCCCTGAGGGAGACACATTGAGATTCAGTCTCATATCTCAAAGGCTGAAGCAGGGAGCTCCCCGGGGGGTAGGGGATGGCCGTGAGTCTCGTCCCAAACCCTCCCCAGGGGTGGGGACAATCTCTCAGTCTGCCGGGGGTCCTCCAGCCTGTCCTGGGTGTATTTCTCTCTCTGTCTCTCTCCCAACTTTTCTCTTTGGATTCTCTGGTTTGTAACCGGGATTTGTGTCTCCGTGTTGGTGCTGAGGGATTGTCGGTGTAACTGGGAGAGGGGAATGGGAGGGGAGGGAGCTCTGGGCTCTTGCTGTGCCTTTTTAATCCCTTGCTTTTGTATTTTAATCAATTCCCTCTCTCTCTCTCTCTGTCTCCCGCCTCAGGAAACTTTTCGATGAAATGCTGCAAGGAGATGATCCAGAAAGAGACATTTTGTGAGAAGGAGGAGGAGGAATCCTGGGCCAAGAATCGTTCTCACCGCTGGGGACTGACTGACTGAGACCTTCACCGCAGCCTGGACCCGATGGGGGCCACGTGAGTAATGTCTGGGTTACTCTGGGGGATCACTGGGACATTGTGGGGACACTGGGGGTTCACTGGGACATTCACGGGACACTGGGAAATCTGGGGACACTGGAGGATCACTGGGACATTCTGGGGACACTGGGGGATCACTGGGACATTCTGGGGGACACTGGAGGATCACTGGGACATTCTGGGGACACTGGGGGATCACTGGGACATCTGGGGGATCACTGGGACATTCTGGGGACACTGGGGGGATCACTGGGACATTCTGGGGACACTGGAGGATCACTGGGACATTGTACAGGAGCTGACACTGAGACACACACTGACCGTCTGACAGTGCAGCGCTCCCTCAGTACCGACCGTCCGACAGAATATCACCATCTGTTCGAGCCCAAATTCCTCCCTTCGTTCATTGCAAGTGCAACTTTTCAGAAATAACACAAAGTGGATCAAACTATTATTCAGAGGCTGACAATGTGACATATCTGGGGGTCTTAATTGAAATTAAAAGCTCTTTCAGGGAGCGTCCTGCAGCACGCAGAGAGCCGAAATGTGAAAACAGCCTCCAAATGTTTTCTTAGTTTGAAGTTTAATTTTTGAAAAGGTCACCGACAACTCAGAAAGAAATCGTGTTAATTCCGAAGCCATTTTGGGCCCCCATGTGAAATTGTATTGTAATGGACCACACAGACACATGGGGAAGCTCGGGAGCAAACTGATTGGAATTTGAGATTTTAATCCCATATTCATTTGTGGCACAGCTCAGCTCAATTCAAACCCAATGTCTGTACAAGGGGACACGTGTCTCCTGACTGTACAGTCTGTGTGTGTGTGTGTGTGTGTGTGTGTGTCTCAGTCTCACTGGTCCCATAACATAACTTTAAAGCATTAAAATTAACCAGAACCTGCTCCAAAGACAAAACAGATCCAGATCTTGAAGGTGTGATGATTTCCTCCTTCTCTCTGCTCTGTTGGTGGGAGGCTCATTTCCAGTCCCAGGTATTTGTCTATTCCCCAAGTCTGATGGGTTGGTTCCTGTGAACAGTTTGTCAGAGAGTGTTTCACTGCCTCAGGGTGTTTACAGAGAGATGTAAGGAATCTGACAATACCAGTTTATAGTCCAACAGTTTTATTTGAAAATCACAAGCTTTTGGAGGCTTTCTCCTTCGTCAGGTGAGTGTGGGATTCCATGAAAGGTACCGCTTTATAGTCAGAGAACAATGCCTGGTGATTACAGATAATCTTTCCAACTGCAGGTTGGAATGAGCCACATTTCAAGGACCTATTTTACTGATTTGAAACCCTCACAGCCTGTCTCCCCCTCTTCCCTCACCCCAAAACCGAGTCCCCCCTCCACACTCACCTGACAAAGGAGAAAGCCTCCGAAAGCTTGTGATTTTCGAATAAAACTGTTGGACTATAACCTGGTGTTGTAAGATTCCTTACATTTGTCCACCCCAGTCCATCACCGGCATCTCCACAGCATCTTTACAGAGAGAGAGAGAAGCAGCTCCCATCCTGGTCTGAAAGACCCAGTCAATGAGAGATTTATAAAACAATCCAGCCCAGTGCAGTTAAACCTTGTCCCCTATTAATCCAAACACACCATATTGTGAGCAAAATTCAATATTTCACAGGGCCAGTGAGTCCCAGACACGGATTGTACCCTACCTCCCTAAACGAAACTCAACTCAACTCCTTACTTTAAAAAGTGTCTGTCAAAACACAGTCCGTTCAGGGACTGAACCCCTCAAATAACCGTTACACTTAACATTGCAATCTCTCAGTGAATCGTTCCCTTTTACCCACTGTGTGCTGTACATGTACAGGAGCTGACACTGAGACACACACGGGCCGTACCGTACCCGAGTACTTTCCAAACAAGAGAAATTGAGAGAGACAACAGAGAGAGAGAAAAAGCACAGAGAGAGAGGGGGCGAGTGGCAAAGAGAGAGAAGGGGAGAGAGAGAGAAAGTAAGAGCGGGGAGAGAGTCAGAGAGAGAGAGAGCGAGGGAGAGAGGGGGACAAAGAGAGTGAAAGACAGAGAGAGATGGGGAGAGAGGCAGAGAGTGGATTGGTACTGCCTGGTGATTTACCCGATTCTCCGCGAGCAGCCAGCCCTCTCTGGGCTGTTTAATGGCTTCTCACCAGCAAGGGAGGGCCCCCAACTCCCACTTCGCAATAAACTCTTTCAATCAGATGCTTCCTCTCACCCTCACTACATTACCACTGTTGCAAAGCTGCACACCCACAACCCACGGGTCACACACACTGGCCAGCTATTCAACCATGACAGGCACATCACCCAAACACCCTGCAAGACCCTCATCGACTCACGTCCCGCTTTCTGGCAGGAGACCCCCCTCACACTCTCTCCCTCTCTCTCCGTCTTTTTCTCTCGCTCTGTCCCCTCTCTCCCCCTCTCTCTCTGTCACTA